>NW_024386941.1:5193128-5234275 GCF_900408965.1 Simochromis diagramma
CTTCCTGCTCCGCGGCCGCTGAGTGAGCCCTCATCTGGGATTCTCCTCAGCTCTTTCTGGGACAGTGGTGCGGCTGGCCCTCTGTTGGTCTTCCTTGGTCTCTTGTGTTCTGGGGGCCTCTGGATGTCTGGAGTTTTGATCTCCTCCATACCTGCTTCATGCCCTGGGGACGGGGCTGTGGCCCCCCCACACCCTCTAGCAGATCATTACATGAGAACCTTTTAAAAAAAAACAAGCGCGTCCATGCTCACAGTGTACACATGGTGATCACACCCACAAACTACACCTTTTTGGCTCCTACCTCAAAGCACACTATGTTCTGTTGATTTATGTGCTGCACAATAATGTTTAATATTTAGTATTTACTGTCCTATTCCCATATATATTGTGATATTGTTTATTTCTATTACTCTTGTTCTCTTCTGCTTGTTTTCTTTTTTCTTTCTCAGCAGGTGATCCAGGTGATCGATATATACATTTTTTTTCTTTTTCTTTTTTTTTCTACCCGTTCTGTTGGTTTTTGTTTTTGCCCTTCTCCCCCATCCCCCTTCTCAGCTGTTTCTCTTTCCCTCTTTCTTTCTCCCCTTCTTTCCCCCAGTCAAGTCTGTCCCGTATTCAGTAAGTGAATAAAATAAACAATAAAAGGTGAATCAAAATGGACCATTACGGCAAGGCTGGATGGTCAATTTGGTAAAGTAAATCCGTTGGCATCTTTCTTTGCCTTTAGACAACAATTCTGATGGCAAAAGAGCCAAACGGGACAGGCAAAAAAAAAAAAAAAAAAAAAAAAGAAAAGAAAGAAAAGAAAAATAAGTAATCAGTAAAGTAAGGGATTACTTTTTTGGGGGAAGTAATCCAGTAATAGTTACTGATTACTTTTTTCAAGTAACTTGACAACACTGTCAGGACTGACTTAGCCCCTCCCTCCTGGTCCACAGCTTCTTCTTCTTGGTTGGCAACCAATGTCAAGGCGCATTACTGCCCCCTGGCTCACAGCTCAGTTGCATTTAGATGAGAAACAATATTCACACATTTAAGGAAAATACTAATAAATAAAAATCAATAAATGGTCCCTTTAGATTTTTTTTGCTCTTTTTTGCTCTATAAAGTAGTTGTTTTCTTTTACAAATCACTCCATCTTAGCAGTAAGATATACATGACAAGAGAAACAAATTAAGTTTGGTGAAAATGTACATTTTTGCACTCTCTGGTCAACTGACTCAATGACTCAAACAACCTGATTCACTCTGGTGAGTGACTCATTAAAACTCGATTCAGTAAAAAGAATCGAATTTGCCCATCACTACCTGCCTGGTTAGTTTCATGTACATTCCAAGTTTAGTTAGCTTTGTATTTCCTGATGTTCAGCAATAAAGCTGCCTTTTGAATTTATATTCACCTCTGTGAGTCTGTGTTTGGGTCCTCTCCTGCCAACTTCACATGGCTAGCACATGACAGAAGGGCGTTAAGAATAGTGATGTGTCTGTTGCGAACGAAATGGCTCTTAGGCTACGTTCACACTGCAGGCGAAAGCGCATTAAATCGGATTTTTTTGACCCTATGCAACCCATATCTGATCATGGTATGACAGTGTGAACGCCGAGAAACCTAAAGAAAGTTTTCTTACTAAAAGTATCATATCAGTGATATATAATATCATTAGAGTGGACTAGATAACAGTGATCGACTTTTGAAAGTGATGTGCTGTTGTGATTTGCTGCTATATAAATAAAATGTGCCATTTATGATGGCAAGGTATTACATGTTACTGTAATCACATTATATTGTTCAGTAATGCAGTAATTTTAGATGTTACTGTACTACATTAAACCAAATACATTAGAGTTACAATCATGTCATTATGTATTGCTGCAAAGGTTCTTTGGTCTCTTGGCTGCTAACACAACTTTGGCTCTTTAGAAACATCTGCACAGACGGCATGCTAACATAAAGCTAGCCAAAAACCAATAGTGAAGTTAAAGTTGAGTGCATGCTGACCACAGCCCAGCAGTCAGATTCTGAACTTCAACAGGTAGAACCGGTAATGATAAGTAGTCAGGCCTGCAAAATTGTAGCCTCAATTGTACCTGTTTTTGTTTCTACAGTCTATCCCTTTAAGGTCTCTTTGGGATAGTTTTCAGCTTTGTTTTGCCTTGTATTGCCTTTTATGCTCATGTATAAAAAAAGAAGAGCCAGTGTGTTTTTGACTGACCACTGGAGAAGCTCAAAGAAAAGTGACTATTGCTTTGAGCACGTGAAAAATCCGCTGCCGTTTATAAGTGGATATGATATTTAATTCTCAAATTCTTTTACTTTGTCTGATAAGCCAAAGGTCGTTTGGCTAAGCTTGATACTGATTTGTGAAATTTGTTAATGCTGTTTCTGACAGCTTTAAATATGCAAATTTATTTAAAATTTTTGCTGTGATTTGTTGTTTATTGATCCTTTAAGTTTAACTACAATCTACTTGTTGTAATTAATATTTTATGTAATATGTATTTACAGAATGCTTCAATGAAGTAACACATTTTATTATGAATGGTTTTGACACAGTCAAAAGGCCAGTGGCTGTCGGTGTGGTTATACTGATAATCTATCTTGTTTCTATTGTAACCAATCTACTAAACATCCTTTTCATTATTTCTGACAAGAGATTACATAAACCAATGTAAATTGCAGGTGTTAATACAGTATACACCACAGTTATTTTAAAAATACATGCATTCTTCTTTATACATATTAGAGATGGACCGATCCGATATTACGTATCGGTATCGGTCCGATACTGACCTAAATTACTGGATCGGATATCGGAGAAAAAATAAAAAATGTAATCCGATCCATTAAATATCACGAAAGCACCTCACAAAACTTGCAACACGCCGTAACTCACCTCAGAATGTTAGCAGTCGGAGCAGTATGCATCACGTGATAGAGCGGCTGTGGCATGCGGGACCTGTGGTGGTCTGGATAGCATTTGGAGCTTCGCTAGCAACCCGGCATTTCATCTCCGACAAAGTTATCCCGAGAGAAGTAAAGCAAGTGTGTAAGTCCATCTCTGAATGTTTGTAAAGCATTCCTGCGTTAAGCTTAACAAGCGACTGCCTCTCGCTCTCCGGCTGCTACTTCAATCATGAAACTGCTTAACGATCAGCTGATCGGCTTTTCTGTCGGGAGTCCGTCTCTCTGGTTTGTTTTTGGCTCACTTTGCACCAGAAAGAGGAAACCAGCGGCTGAACAACAGCAGCACGTTTAAGCTTGATAAGCTGTTGTTAGAATTTATTTAATATTACTTTCTACTCGAGGATCTTTTTTCTACGTAGCTGACGGCTGGTAACTGTGCAGGGGCGGATCTAGCAAAGTTTAGCCAGGGGGGCCGATAGGGCATTAACAGGGAAAAGGGGGCACAAAGACATACTTTTCTTTCTTATTCTCATTTAAAATGTCGAGCTTTTAATAAATAATTATCCGAATCTTACACCCAAAGTTTTAATTTGATGTAAAATGAATAGAAGTCCATTACTGTATATAGTGACTATTAAGTCTAATATATATATCCTAGTAAGCTATAGTACTTTTTCCTTTGGGAAGGTACCATCTGTGCAGTCTGCAATTTTGTTGAAGAAAGATGTTGAATCTATTTAATATTTCTTGAAAAATAATTGATTTCTGTGCATTTTTTTTCCACACTGCATCAAATTAAGGTTGATTACATTGATTAAGCATCATGAGGTGGAGCGTGGTTCCCTATTTTTTATTTATTTATTTTTGTTGTTGCTGAGAGTTGGAACCCTATTAGTTAGGGTTGCTTAATATTTATGCTAAGTACTCTTTAAAATACCAGAATAGGGAGGATGGTGTAGGTTTAAGTTTATTAGATTGATCAGTATTGCTGAACTATGAAATTTTTTTTTTTTTGCATACAGGTATAACAGAATAGCTTTAGTGTAGTTGTTGTTTTAAACTTGAGTATGAACTTATACAAAATGCAGCAAGATATTTAAAAAAACAGTTTTGTTGATTAAAAAACACTATATCGGATTCATATCGGTATCGGCAGATATCCAAATTTATGATATCGGAATCGGTATCGGACATAAAAAAGTGGTATCGTGCCATCTCTAATACATATATCTTGTGGGTTGTTGCTGAGGTTTTATGGTTCTGCCTGCAACAGTTGCACCTCTCCCTCATTGTTATTCAAGCCTCAGGTATTCTTTCTGTGACTATGCTGCTGTAGTACGAACCACTTGTGTTGACCCCACTTACTTTTTCAATATAGGTGCAATTATATATTATTTCCTTTTATTTCTGACGTTTATTTTCATTTGCCTCTCATATTGTGTTATATTAATTTTTGTCAAATTATCATCAAGTAATGACAAAAATAAAATAGGGAGCACTCTTGTGAGTCACTTGATTTGTGTAATATGTCATTACTGTCCTGCATTTGTAATCATTGTCTTGACCAGATTAGGCATGGTAATAACTCTCGAGGAGCGTCAGGGTTTACTGATTGCGAATATCCTTGGGCCATCTGTTGTAAATCCTTTTGTGTACTGCCTTAGGACAAAAGAAATAAAAATTAAAATCTATATGATATTCAAAAAATTATTTATTCAGTTTTGTTAACCTTTAACTCTTAACTGGTAACTTTTTTTTCTTCTTATCAGAATTGTAAAGCACTGAGTCCCAAACAGTTGAGAATCAACAAATCATTAAATGCATTAATCATTTTAAACAGTCGACATCTGCAGAGTATGTACAGTGAATATACTGAGCAAAGGACATTGGTGGAGTTACTAGGCAGGAGGAAAAGATGACAGCCTCAAAGCAGGTTCATGGATGAAGTGAACAAGGACAGGCATATGGTTAGTGTGACAGAGGAGAAGGACCTAAAATGCAGGACTCGCGGAAGCGAAAGTGAATTAAGAAAAACCGGCTTTATTGCAGTGGTGACTGAACAGAAAACTAACTATACTGGAAAATAACTAAACTGGCATGCAGGTAAACAGAACACACGGAGGTAAGAGAGAGAACACACGTTAACAATGTGACACCGAGTATGGGAAGACACAGGCTGTGTCCCAATTCAGGGTCTGCACGCTTGAAGTACGCATTTTAAGTGCGGTTACGTCACCGCCACGCGACGACGGCTGTCCCAATTTGAAGTGTACTTCAAATGCGTACTCCAAATGCGCCGTCGATTTCCGCAAATATCAAGCGTGGTCCGGTGCACGCTTCGTGGTCCCATATATCCCACAATTCATAGCGCGGCGGTGGGTGTGGATAATTTTGCGCAAAATACGGCAGAAGGGAGCGGCCAAAGAGGTTTTTTTTTTTCTTTTCAAAACTTTATTAAAATTATAAAGCGAACAGTCAGTCATTCCAGTTCAGTTTGTACAGTAGACATACAAGGCAAATAAGAGTAAGAATACACAGTACAATGAAATAAGAAGGATAAATAAATAAAGGATAAAAAAGAAAAAAGAAAAAAAAAGGGGGGGAATGTGACAGACTTCATAACAACTTTGTACTTAAAAGTTGTGACAGCTCATTTGTTAAACATTTCTGAATGAATTTCAATCAATGATAAACCTTTTATATTGGAAGTTAATTTAAGAGAGTTTAAGTAATATTCAACTTCAATCAAAAACAAATTAAATGATCGGGTTGAGTTTTGAAATTGACATTTATGTATGTGGAATTTCCCTAATAAGATGGAGCGGCCGAAGAGTGAACTGTCAAAAGTACTGAATATGACGTCACTTATTTATGTGCGAATGTTTAATAATTAAAGTCAGTCATATATCCACAAACACAACAAGCTGAAAGTCAGTGATTATGTATATATATATATATATATATATATATATATATATATATATATATATATACAGGGCTCTAGAGTGCGACCAATTTGGTCGCAAATGCCATATTATATTTACATTACCACAGTGAGATGACTTTAGTCTCATGAACAACATTAACTAATTGTTATTTACTAACTAATCTTAAATGACTGTTCAGCACAGAAATGAAGCCCAACAATCATGTTTTACAGTCCCGTGGTCTCAGCCTCAGATACTCAACTAATCAAAGTGATGTCATGACAAAAATGAATGACCAACAAAACATTTTTCTCCTTCATTTCTGTCAAACAATGCTGTATGTAACGTGTCTCGCGGCTAGTATCATGGTTGCTAGGCAACCTGAACAGTGCGACAAAGCGTATACCGTCCCATTTCACAAGCCTCTCACTTCCGCACTTCTCGTACTTATAGTACGCACCGTACGTAGTACGCGTAGTGCGCGTACTTCAAGCGTGCAGACCCTGAATTGGGACACAACCACAGACACTAAATACAAGAGCTGAACGGAGTGAAGAGGAAACAGCTGGGAGACACGGCTGACGCTGATTACACTGACGAGACAGGGAGAGCACAAAGCTGAACGCACTGACATAGGACACAGACCTACAAAATAAAACAGGAAGCACACGACAGACAGAGACACAGACGCAGACTCATAAGCAGGCATAATGACATCATGGACAGACAGGGGGGACATGGAAGGGGGGACCACGACAGGCACAGAACAGAAACCTAACAAAATGGCGAATAATAATGGAATACCTAATCAGAATAACAAAAGCATAAAGAAACACAAAACACTGAGTCAACAGGCTCAGGACCACGACAGTTGAACATGGGAAGGACACATTGACTATATTAATTTCTGTGTAGATGATGCCATAGACCACCAAGAATAGAATGGAATAGAATAGAATAGAATAGAATAGAATAATCATTTAATTGTCCTACAAGGGGACATTTGGGTGTAACAGCAACAAGAAAGACACATATAAAAACAAACAGTACACAAGACACAAAACAGATACATACACAATTTTTACATATTTACATCAAGGACAAGCACAATATTTACATATAATAAACATATAATATCCAATAAACCACGGATCACTTCTGACATGAAGCAGAAAAGGAGAGTTCATGTTAGGAAATAAGGTCAATAGTGTGTAGTGTAGAGTGATTGGGAGTTATTGCCCTTTCCCACTATGAGCTACTCGGCTTTACTTGACGCGGCTCGACTAAAAACTGAGTAGGTGCTAGTGGAAAGGGCTATTAGTGCAGTGTAGAGATGTCTTAGTATCATTTCCAGTTATAATGAACACAGTCCTCCGTATGTAAGGAACACTAAGTCAGAAAAAAGCTGAATCCCTTTTTCAGCACATTTGATTCATCATCCACCCCTCTCCCATGTTTGTCCCTACTGTTGCACCTACAGCTACTGCCATCATAACATGGCGCCCCTGGGGAACGCCCCAGCTCTACTCCCACCTCAGCTCCTCTTTGCACTTCCACTACATTCCCAGTGTGCTGCCCCTCCCCCTCAACCATGACTTTCAATACACAGTTGCTCCCAGTTCCAACATGCAACCCGCAATAAACGAGGTAAAGTGTAAACTCAGGAGGATCAAAACAAGGATAGCAACAGATCCAGATGGCATCAGCTCTGAGGGGAATGGACATCAAGATCGTGAACGCAAATAAGTACCTGAATGTTCATCTGACCAATAAACTTGACTGGATTAACAACACAAATGCCATTTACAATAAAAAAAAACTGAGCAGGCTGTATGTGCTATGGAGTCTTGGGCCATTTTTTAGTGCATGGTGAGCTTCAGAGTTGGCAAAAGTACAGACATTCTGTACTTAAGTAAAAGTACAGATACTACTGTTAAAAAATCCTAAAAAGTCGAAGTACTGATTCAACTTCTTTATTTAAGTAAAAAAAAAAAGTACAGGCACTGAAATCTACTCAAAGTAAGAAAGTAAAAAAGTATCTCTTTGGAGGATGTCTATGCTGTCCTCGCCCTGAGTCTCTTGGTTTCACCAGCTAGACAGCAAGATAACGATGCTCCAATAACCAGACTTATTTTCCTTTTTGCGCTGATTTATTGAAGAATGGCCTCTGACCATTGTCTTCTCTTTGACCATCGTAAAACTGAAAGTACAAAATACTGTATTAGCTAACTAACATTGTAAACTAGCTTGTTACACTCTTACTGCAAGCTAACAAGATAAAACTTTCAAATGTACAAATTATCGTACCATTTTTACACAAAACAAAAGATAATAATTATTTTATCGACACTCATACTTACAGACATATCTTGTCCAAGGCAACAACATTTTAAGGTCCGTATCAGCTTAGAACAATAACATTACAGTATCACTTTCCGCCATCTTTTATTTCTTCTTCACGTTCTCATTTTTTTCCTTTCCCAAAGTAACCGAACCCATATTACAAAGCAGCCACTAGAGGGAGCTCTAGGGCAGTTTATAACTATAATATCCAATTTAAGTTATAAAAGGCAGAACAATGTCTCTATTTTTATGCAATGAATCTGAAGAAAATGAAGGAAAATAAAACATATTTCCTGTTCCCTACATTGTAGAGAGTGGCTTTTCAGTAGTATACAGGCTGTTCTCTGTGTTTTTGCTCCTCTTCAGTAGCGCTAATAAGATGCTCAAGTACCGTTGTGCCAAAAAAAAACAAACCAAAACACAACAACGAAAAAATGGCCCACACGTTAACCCCTAACTTTGGTTTGAAAGGGTGGTATTTAGAATACAGTTACTTTGTTGAAATAAAGGGATTACACGGCGGTCTTTTCCTGTTTCATATGTTAGGCTATGCCGTCTCTATTTTTAATTTCAAACAAAACACACATTAAGAGGCTCAAATGCCTGTTTCTCAATCTCGCTTCTCATAATGACATAAAGAAACATTTTTTAAATGATTTAATATGAAGGCAATAGAAGAGTGTTACAGGCATCGCCCTAAAGAATGTACCCTCATGGGCAGTGTAGTCCATGCTGCAGGGAGAATGGACTGCCATACCCATTATGTGTCTGTGAGAGCAAGGGAGGTTGAAAAAGGAGAGTGGAAAAGTACGACTTGTCACCGACCAGAAACGGGAGCTGGAAGCATGTAAATATAATAATAACCACTGCAGCCAAAAAGAGTGCCTGACGAACCCAGTTGTAAGGAAAGCTATTAAGACTCGACTGTACACTGTGTTCCTGTTTTGCTCTGAAACAATAAATTCCGCTGGAGCAGCCTTTAAATGCCTCTCTCTGTCTCTCGCTAGCAAAGTTGACCCAGACAACAAAGTAAAGCTAGTTTTCGGCTACGAGCCTGACATGGAACCCAACGTACTAGCCAAAGGTCCCTTTACTACGGTTCGGAGCTGCGGGCCTGTTTTATATACGTGCAGAATAGTTTTCTATATGAGATGACTGCAAAAAGTGCAGCCTTGCGTAATGTCCACCCTACTGTTACTCATTTTATATTAAGGTTTTAAAATCTAGTTGCTATTGGTATGGCGAGTAGCCTTCAGTAATAGTACTAAATCACACAGCAATAGGACATTCATTGGTTGTAAAAAAGCATGATAATATATTAAGTAATCCAAAGTATTCAGAATACGTTACTCTCATTGAGTAACGGAACGGAATACATTACAAAATACATTTTGGGTAATGTATTCTGTAATCTATAGTGGAATAGATTTTAAAAGTAACCTTCCCAACACTGTTTACAGCAGGGATCAGCTGTTAGCCCTCGGGGCCTCCGCTGAGCAAGCCAACATTCCCTGCGAGGTGAGGAGGAAGAGACGCGGTACTCGGGCTGGGATCGGGCGTCGCAGTAAAGTTAGGAGGTACTGGCCAGCAATTCCATCTATTATTATGGTGAATGTGAGATCTCTCCCCAATAAAGTAGACGAGCTGACGGCTCTTACCCGAATTCAGAGGAGCTACAGGGAGTGCAGCCTGATGTGCTTCACAGAGTCGTGGCTAACTGCGCTAACTCCGGACTCACACGTAAACATTAGGGGTGCAACAATATTCATATCGATATTGAACCGTTCGATACAGTGCTTTCGGTTCGGTACGCATATGTATCGAACAATACAAAATGTTTAATTTATTTTATCAACTTTTCTTCTGACGATGCTGTCTGTGTTGAGAGCTCAGTGTTCGACTACTCCGCCTAGGCTGCACTGTCGAGTGCAGATCCACTGAGCGCAGTGCAAGCTAGCGAGACAGAAGTTGAGCTCGTTGCAACATGGCAACTTCCTCAACGCTACCCAAAATTGAACCTCCCCCACACTCATTCAGATCTGGCGTTTGGAACTATTTTGGTTTTCTTGTGAAGCATGACGATGGTAAGTGTGTCATGGACAAAAGTAAAACCGTATGTCGGATGTGCCACGCAATGCTCAATTGGTGGGAACTAGTGCGTTAGCGCAGTTAGCTCGTTAACGTGTTGACGCCGTCCAGCCCCACGCACGGGGCGATCCGCGGTAACTCGTTAAAGGAGATTTGCGGCGTTATGGCGTTAATGATATTTTAACAAGATTAACGCTGACAGCACTAGTGGGAACACAACGAATATGACTACACATTTACGCCGACATCATCCTAGTGCAAACACAAGTGGAAGCAGACAAAAACAACAAGCACGCATGCTACAAACTTTACCCCAGTCATTTAGACAGCCGTTAGCACAGCCATTGACATGTCGAAGAGGTTAACACGTGAGGAGCGGATCGAAATTGTGTTGATATCTGGTGAACGCCGTAACTGGATCATTGCAGCAGATTTCGATGCAAGACACCCTACGAGACCACCCATCTCCCATGCAAACTGCTTGCTAAGTTTCGTGAAACTGGTTCAGTGTTGTGGACACAAGAAAACTGTCACTAATGAAGAAACATCAGTGGCTGTCCTAGCTTCATTCAGCAAGAGCCCACAGTGTAGCACTCGCCGCATGTCACTGGAGAGTGGCATTAGTTGAACATCCCTTTGGCGGATATTAGCTACTCATAAATTGCACCCTTACAAACTCCAGCTACTCCAGCATCTCAGCGAAGATGACACAGATCGGCGCACAGAATTTGCAGAATGGGCACAACAAAAATTGGAACAGGACCCTCAGTTCATGCAGAAGATTTTGTTCAGTGATGAGGCAAACTTTTATGTGAATGGTGAAGTTAACAATCAAAACCATCGCTATTGGTCTGACACTAACCCACATTGGATGGAGCCCTCCAAGACTGTTGGAACAACAAAAGTGATGGTTTGGTGTGGTATATGGGGTACAACGATAGTGGGTCCATTCTTCATCAATGGTAACCTCAAGGCCACTGGATATTTGAAATTGCTACATGATGATGTGTTTCCTCTTTATGCACTGAAGCTGGCACGTTCCCTGAGTTTTTCCAGCAGGATGGTGCACCACCACATTATTGGTGCCAGGTCCGAGCATTCCTAGATGAACAGTTTCCTGGAAAGTGGATTGGTCATCGTGGGCCAGTTGAATGGCCCCCAAGGTCTCCCGATCTGACCCCCTTAGACTTTTATCTTTGGGGTCATCTGAAGGCAATTGTCTATGGTGTGAAGATACGAGATGTGCAGCACCTGAAACTATGGATACTGGATGCCTGTGCTGGCATTTCTCCTGCGGTGTTGCTATCAGTGTGTGAAGAGTGGGAGAAGAGGGTTACATTGACAATCCAACACAATGGGCAGCACACTGAACACATTTTATAAGTGGTCAGAAACTTGTAAATAACTCATGAAAGAATAAAGTTATGTTGAAACCAAGCACACCATTGTTTTTCTTGTGACATTACCAATAAGTTTGATGTGTCACATGACCCTCTTCCTATTGAAAAAAGTTGTATCCAAAATGGCCGACTTCTAAATGGCCACCATGGTCACCACCCATCTTGAGGAGTTTGCCCCCTCACATATACTAATGTGCCACAAACAGGACTTTAATATCACCAACCACTCCCATGTTATTACGGTGTATCCATATAAATGGCCCACCCTGTATTCTATATCATCTTTTTGCAATATCTGATGCAATATAGACTAATTTGACTGGAAGAGGGAGCTCTCCAATCAAAACTTACTGTTCTTCCAATGCCTTAAGATGAGAAGTTTAAATGTTGCCCAGTAAAAGCAAAGGTGTTTGACTGAGCTCAGAGGTGTCTGTGAAGTCTGATAAAGAAGATTTACCACGTATTTTATCCAGATTTGCTTTCCTTTTTTCCCTTCTTCTTCTTAAACCTCCAAACGGAATATGTCTTTACAGAATGCTTCAATCAATGTAACACACTTTATTATAGGTGGTTTTGACACACTCAGTAGACCTATTGCTGTTGGCGTGGTTATACTAATAGTCTATCTTCTTGCTGTTCTTGCCAATATGATAAATATCATGTTTATTATTTCTGACAAGAGATTACATAAACCGATGTATCTTCTGATTTGCAACCTTGCTGTTGTTGATATAATGTACACCTCCAGTTGCAGTCCAACAATGATTGGGGTTCTACTCGCAGGTGTTAATACTATATCCTATGTGGAGTGTTTAATTCAAATGTGTGTTGGCGCTTTGGGAACATCAATGGAGTCATTTGTTTTAGCAGTTATGGCATTGGATAGATTCATTGCAATAATTTATCCTTTCCAGTATCAAAGTTATTTAACAAACACACGTGTTCTTGTTCTTACATTTATCGTGTGGTTCGTTGCCTGGTGTTTTGTGTTTTATATGCCTGCAACTGTTGTCCCCCTCCCACACTGCAGCTCCAGGCTCAGGTACACTTTCTGTGACTTTGCTGCTGTATTAAGAACAACCTGTGTTAACCCAGAAAAATATTTCAATGAAGTTGCCATTGTCTCATTTTTTATTTTCTTTTTCACTTTCATTTTCATTTGTCTTTCATATTGTGGAATCTTACTTTTTGTAAAATTATCTTCAAATAATGAAAAAAAGAAAATGGGGAGCACTCTTGTGAGTCACTTAATTTGTGTATTTGTTCATTACTGTCCTGCATTTGTTCGCAGTATCTTCACCAGGTTTGGTGTGGTACTAACTCTTGAGGAACGCCAAGGTTTATTAATTGGTGCAGTCCTCGGTCCATGTCTTGTAAATCCTTTTGTGTACTCTCTTAGAACAAAAGAAATTAAACAAAAGTTCTATAAGATTTTCAAAAAGTTTCATACATCTGACTAAAGTCTTGTGAACAGAGTGTGACTTTTTTTTTTGTTGTTAAGATGAATACAGTAATAGCCTTAACTGATGTTGGTGTAAATTTTCTGAACATTTTATCACAAAATGTTTGAAACACCAACTATTTACTTTGATTCTGGCACAGAAGTGAGAATTATTCTACTTTGTGGGTTTTACACAAGATATTTGCACCTTAACTATTCAATAAAAAAATACAAAATTTAGAAAGAAAGGTTTTGATTTTTTTTTTAAATTTACTGAAACTGTTTTTGTGTTTGTGAGCAACAGTATGTTTTTTCCTGCTACGCTGTAAATAATCATATTTTATTCAACAAAAATTAATCAGCTTTAGCAATTATTTATTTGAACTGCCTCAATAATTCTTTAGCTTGTTTCCAGACCTTCAGTTGTGTCTGATCATGTGTTTTTGGAAACCAGCAATGAGTTTTTATTGCATTTCAAAAATGATCAAAATGAATGAATGTCTCCAAAAACAGCCTAACATAGTTGACATGGCTGCTACATTTTGACAGACATTTCAGTTTGGTCTGTTAAATGATTATACATCAGAGAGGCGTAAAATAAACAAACAAATAAAGCTACTTTGTGTGGACACATCTGGAAAAAGTGACACGAGTAACTTGGCAAGATCCTTGCTCGTACTGATAACATCACCCTCTCTGCCAAATAGCTTAGCACTGCTAGCAGCAACTCTTACATCTGCACTGACAAAATAAGAGACACGTTTTTGGTAATATATTCAGCTTAATATGCATTAAATTGCTTCTTCAAAAAAAATCATTCCTCTAACAAATGGTCATTTGGCTCTTTTAAAACTACTCTTTGAATAATTGTTTGCATAAAATAAAGTTGTAAATTGAAATATAATTAGCTAAGGTAGCTGGGTCAAGTGATGGCTTTTTGATTAATGTTTTAATTACCGCTACCTTGAAGCCTGTGGCACATAGACCATTAATAGAGATGGCCCTATTATTTGGAATGGAACAATATTTAATGGTAGGTCTTTGAATCGAATCGAATCGTATAGACACATTGATGGTTTAAGGAAGTGTTTACTGAACAAGCATCAATCAGAGATTAAGACTATATAAATATCAATAGTAATGGAAGTTGCTGGACGTAATGATACATCTGTAAGACAGTTATTATAATTTTTGTAAAATTTAGTGAAGAAACTAACGAAATCATTACTAGCTACGGTTAAAAGAATACTTGGTTAACACAGCTTACTCTTTTCAGTTTGGGTGCAGTGCTGAAGAGAAACCAAGTGCAGTTCTTATTTTCTTTAATATGATGAATAATAAGCATGCCTTAGCTTTACAAATGGCTTTGTTATAGATCTGCTATCTGCTACAGCTATGCATTTCATAGTTATACGAGGGAGTCAAGTACTTCTGATTTAAGACTTTGTTTTTCACAGTATCCAGAGCAGGGGTCTCAAACTCACGGCCCGCAGGCCATTTGCGGCCCACGTCTTCTCTACTTGCGGCCTGCATATTGATGTGAAGAAATATTTTAAAAAAATTATTATAAGAAAAATGATTTAATATGACGGCAGTGTTACAGGCATGGCCCTTTAAGACTGTAGCCTCATGGGCGGTGTAGTCCGTGCTGCAGGGAGAACATGTGGGACCACCCCTTCCACTGTGTGTGTGTGAGCGTGAGGGAGGGAGAAAAAGGAGAAAAGTACGAGGTGCTACTGACCA
This sequence comes from Simochromis diagramma, assembly GCF_900408965.1. NCBI lineage: Eukaryota > Metazoa > Chordata > Actinopteri > Cichliformes > Cichlidae > Simochromis > Simochromis diagramma. The sequence continues at coordinate 5,207,975 of NW_024386941.1, forward strand.
GAAACAGGAGATGGAAACATGTAAAGATAAAAATAACCACTGCAGCCAAAAAGAGTGCCTGATGAGCCCAGTTGTAAGTAAGGTATTAAGACTCGACTGTACACTGTGTTCCTGTTTTCCTCTGAAACAATAAAGTTCTGCTGGAGCAGCCTTTCAAAGCCTCTCTCTGTCTCTCGCTAGCAAAGTTGAACCAGACAGTAAAGCTAGTTCCCGGCTATGAGCACGACACGGAACCCAAAGTATTAGCCAGAGGTGTCCTTACCACGGTTTGGAGCCGCGGACCTGGCCGAGGTAACGAGAGTGCAAACATGTTGAGGGATTGGCTGTGTTAGTTCAGTGACAGATTTATTTGGAAAGAAAACAATTTTCACTTGCAGTCGAAAACTAATGTGTACGCTTATGCCTGCATTTTTATTTTGTTAAATACAAACTGAATTGTGGCAAAAGTGCTGCCACGTGTCTGGCCAGACAGAGCTGTTTATTTTGGTAGTTCAGTGGAAACCAAAACAAAACACGCATTAAGAGGCTCTCATGTCTGTCTCAATCTCGCGGCCCGCATAATGACGTGAAGAAATATTTTTAAAAATTATTCACAAAAATGATTTAATATAAAGGCAATAGGCAGAGTGTTACAGGCATAGCCCTAAAAAATGTAGCCTCCGGCAGTGTAGTCCGTGCTACATGGAGACTGGACTGCCATATCCGTTATGTGTCTGTGAGCGAGGGAGGGAGAAAATGAGTCGAAAAGTAAGAGATGTCACCAACCAGAAACGGGAGATGGAAGCATGTAAATATTAGGGGTGCAACGATACACAAAATTCACGGTTCGGTTCGGTTCGGTTCGATACTTTGGTGTCACGGTTCGATATTTTTTCGATACAAAAAAATGTTCATGCCTTTTTAATTTGTCATTTATTAAAATTATAAATATATATTTTAACTCAAAAGTACAGTTTTTAAATTTAACCCTAACCCTTGTGCGTGTTTTTTATTTTGACAGCGAATGCGCACCTGCGGACCACTTATGTGCAGCCCTGGTTATTTAGCTCGTCATATTGCAGCCACAGAAATTATTTTGTCCATGAAACCATAAAGCTGCACTTTCTTTTTGCCTCATAGTCTGATTTGTCATAACTTCTCCGTTTTGTGGTAAGTGTTAACCATTCCTCGCCGTCAGTCCCCTGACCGTGGTCGGGAGACACGAGGGGAGATGCTTCCTCCAGGGCCGAAGTTTGTCCTCCTTCGGGGTTAACTCCCTTCACTTTTGTGGAGTAGTGAGGCAGACAGAAATCAGCCGAGGCATCGGAGAGTACTGAAGAGATGAGGCTTTAATAACAGTACTGCACACTTCGTAAACACACTGCATAGCCTGTAGCCCGTTAGAACGCTGCTCCCGGTCGCCCTCTCTACCCATGACACACTCTCTCAGTCTCTTTTCCCTCTTTCGCTCCCCGCGTTTCCTTTACGCGCATGCTCACACACACATCACATACACTCCTTACTGCACCCAGTCACACACAAGACAGCAATTCCCGCAACACTACCCCCACTCTGGATGGCAATTAAACAATAATTCCACTCCAGCATTGTAATGCATAAAACTGGTACACAATCCCCTTTACCACTTGGAGCCCACAGGAGATAAAAGTGTTAGCCATTACCGCATATAAGGTGAGGTATAGTGTCAACGAGTGCACTTCAGTGACAAAGAGGTTGGCTCAAGTAAGGTGTACATACATGTGCAAAATAAAGCATTTCAAGTGCTGTTAAGTAGAAAAGAAATTACACAATTGTAACTATTACATGGCGACCGGGAATAACCAACTTATCCTAGCATCTAGGAAGGCACAAATACAAATGGATAAGTGCATGTAGATAACCCCGTAGGTCCTTCAGATACTTTTTTTAAAATGTAAACACTGGAACAATGAAAAAAAATATAACTCTTTTAAACCATTGTAGCTAACAGTATAGGAGGCTGAAACGATTTAAACTTGAACTGAATCTTCAGTCCTACTTGGAACTGTCCATGGTAGGTAAACCAAGTTAAGTGATCCACACTCCATACCGGTCTGGAGCTCTGCGTCGACGAGTTGGTCGCTGAAACTGCTGGCCCGGGTGGTCTGGCTCACCCACCACACCCCCACCATTCTCATGGTCTACATGGGAAGGGGACGATGGGACAACCACAACCAGAGCGGGATCAGCTGCAACTGAGGCAGAAGGCTGAGAGGAGCTGGGGCCATTGCCAGTTGCAGTAGAGAACAGACTGTGCAGACCCAGATCACGGTCTGCTGGGTCATCTTCTAAAGCTGGTGGTGGGACCTCTGTAGGGGACCACTGATGAGCCTGATCAAGGACCCAGGTATTGTCCAGTGGCTCGCGGCAGCGATAATGCTTTAGCTGGTCATGGTGGACAACTTTCACTTTAGACCTTGGGTTCTTCTGGATCCGATAAACTAGGTCATCCAATTGCCCCAGGACAAAGAATGGTCCTTCATACGATGGGAGGAACTTTCTGACCTTGTTCTTGACGTGACGTGTTCCTTTGATGAGATACCACACAGGATCTCCAGTCTTATACTGTGTGTGGCAACAGTTCTTGTCATATTGCCTTTTTGCGCGCTTGACTGACTCACCCAGGGCTTCCCTGGCGATGAGGTGGGCCAGCTCCAGCCGCTCACGCATTTGCTGCACATACTCCGGAGCTGAGGGTTGGTTGTCTGGATCAGGAGGTAGACCTGCGACAAGGTCCACTGGCTCACTCAGTTCTCGGCCAAACATCATGAAGTTCGGGGTGAAACCTGTAGCACTGTGTTTGGTCGCCCTGTAGGCCATAACAGCGTACGGGATCATCAGGTCCCAGTCCCAATGGCAACGCTCTGCTGTGGAGGCCAGGATCTTCTGGAGAGTGGCATTGAAACGTTCAACCTGGCCATCTGACTGGGGTCGGAATGGCGTTGTATGGGTCTTATCTATGCCAAACAAACTGCACACCCCTTGGAACACATCAGATTCAAAATTGCGTCCCTGGTCACTGTGTAGTGCTTGAGGTATCCCGTAGCGGCACACCCACTCAGATGCAACGACCTCGGCAACGGTTGCAGCCCGTTCATCTGGGATAGGAAAGGCTTCAGTCCACTTTGTAAAGTAGTCTTGTATCACAAGCACATATCGGTTTCTGCGCTCTGTCTCATTCAGTGGTCCCATAATGTCCAGCGCAACGCGCTCCATTGGGGCTCCTACCCGGACAGTTCCCATCGGAGCTTGCGGTGTCTTCTGGGGTCGGGCCCTGGATGCACAGCTGGTACAAGTACGGCACCAAAGAGCGACGTCTTCCCTCATGTGATACCAATAGAATCGGGTTCGTAGTCTGGCCACAGTCCTCTCGACACCAAAATGTCCACCCACTGGCCCTTCGTGCATCTGGCCCATCACTTCTGGTTGTAGCTTGCGTGGCAGTACGATTTGGGGATAGAACTGGGTCTCGTCAAGGCAGTAGAAGCGACGGACCAGAACTCCATCTCTGAAGTAGAGCCGTTTCCATTGAGCCCAGTATGTCTTAGTGGCTGGGCTGCATGGTGAAACGATAGTCCATGGGGGGCGCTCACTGCTGGCCTCCATCCAGGCGCGTATGGGTGCAATGTCTGCATCAGCGTCCTGGGCTTGGCTCAGCTCCCCCATGGTCCAGCCATGAAACAGAGTAGCAGTATCAAGGGTTTTAGCCACATATACTTTTTCAGTCAGCTTTACAGTGTGTGTATTAGTGGACATGTTCTGGTGTGATATGTCTGTTCTAGTGTGAATTGTCTGTTCTGAGATGTCTGTGTTGATAGGAGTGTTTTGACATAAAATGTCTGACTTTGTAAGAGCAGTTTGGTCTAAAGCCTTTGTTTCTGGTGTGGTGGTGTTATGACTTACCCCCACTAGACACACCGCTGTAGTAGCCGGTTGTCCCTCCACCCTCACCGGACTCAGCAACAGGGAGCTGGTGTCAGAGTCCAACTCGCATTGAACTGCCTGATGACTGGTCCCCCCGAGATGCTTGGGGGGGTCCTGCACTCTGCATGGACAGGACTGGCGACAGGGTCTTCTGGAGAGGCTATCAGCATTGGTGTGCACTCGACCTGGACGGTGGATGATCTCAAAGTTGTACTCGGCAAGCTTCTCGAGCCATCGAGCTAATTGTCCCTCTGGCTCTTTCATTTTTGTTAGCCACCGTAGACTGCTGTGGTCTGTGCGCACTTTGAAAGGCCGTCCAAGGAGGTACTGGCGAAAGTGGGACGTGAAATCCATGACGGCTAGTAGTTCACGTCGTGTGGTGCAGTAGTTTTGTTCAGTTCTTGATAGCTTACGACTGCCATATGCCAACACACGTTCCACGCCCTGTTGCATCTGTGACAGCACCGCGCCGATGCCAGTGTCGCTGGCATCAGTGTCTAGTGTCATTTCTCCATGGTCAAGTGGATAGCCAAGAACAGGGGCAGAGGTGAGTCGACACTTCAGCTTGTCGAAAGCTGCTTGGTGCTCAGCATGCCACTGAAAATGTGCATTCTTCTTAGTCAGGTTGTGCAGGGGTTCGGCTATAGAGGCAAAATCTTTCACAAACCGGCGGTAATATGAGGCCAGGCCAATGAAGCGTCTGACCTCCTGGATGGACGTAGGTGTGGGCCACATCTGAACTTTTTGAACTTTGCTGGGGTCGGTAGCCACACCATGCTCGGATACCACATGGCCAAGATAAGCAACTTCGCGGCGAAAGAGGCAGCATTTGGCAGGTTTCAGTTTCAAGTTAGCTTGTTGAAGTCTATAGAATACCTGGCCAAGCCGTTGCAGCATCCCCGACACGTCCTTAGCCAGCACGATGATGTCGTCCAAGTAGACCAGGCAGGTCTCCCACTGCATGCCAGCCAGGACGCGGTCCATCAGCCGCTGGAACGTTGCCAGGGCATTGCATAGTCCAAATGGCATGACGTTCCACTCAAAGAGGCCTGTCCTAGTGCAGAAAGCGGCGGCCCTGCGTGCTCTAGGCGTCAGCTCAACCTGCCAGTAGCCTGATGCGAGGTCTAATGTGCTGAACCATCTGGCAGTTGAGAGTGTGTCCAGCGTGTCCTGGATGCGGGGCAGCGGGTAGGCGTCTGTTATGGTGCGGTCGTTGAGAGCCCTGTAGTCAATGCAGAGACGGTATGTCCCATCTTTCTTACGCACCATAACGATGGGCGAGGCCCAGCTGCTGCAGCTGCGTTGGGCGAGACCGCTCTGTAGACTGTCGTAGATCTGCTGATCAGCATTTTGCTGCTTTTCCCCTGCCATTCTTCGTGGATTTTGTTTGACTGGGGCACCAGGACGGGTTATGATGTCATGCTGCACAAGGCTGGTTCGGCCCAGGTCAGCAGGCCCTGTAGAAAACACATGTCCATAAGTGCAAAGCAAGCGTTTCAGTTGGAGCTGTTCATAGTCATTGAGGTCTGTGGAGCTCTGGGCATAGAGCTCCTGCAGGTGCAGAGGAACCACAGGAGGGCTGGTCAGAGAGTCTGCAGCTGGGGAGACCATGGAGGGTTCCACGGCCTCAGCTGGCTGGAGGAGCCCGGCAATGGATCCCGCCTTAATTGTTACTGCTTTATTGCCAAGGTTAAAGAGGCGAAGTGGGACAGCTTTAGAAGGCTGTGCGTTGACTAGGGCTCTGGCGATAAGTACTTTGTGCTTCTCAACAAAACCTTTGGTGGGACTAAGCATCATGTCACCTCGAGCTGCTGCACCAGGATGCACATTGCCTTTCACCATATACTCTTGCCCCGGTTCCACCACCACAGTTCTAGCTATTCTCACTGCGTGTGACTTTGTACTGGCTTCGGTTTGGTAGTAGAGCACCTCTTCACCGAAAAGGATGATGCGGCGTTTGCCAAAATCAAGACGTGCTTCAGCTTGAGTGAGGAAGGGATGCCCAAGCAGCACCTCATTTCCTGCTAATATCTGCCACCAAGAAATCAACATCCACCTGTCGATTGTTGATATTGACAGGTATCTGGGCTTCACCTAGCACCTGGCACGTCCCCAGGTCCCACACCAAGCAAGGTTTCAACAACTGAGGGCTGTAGTGGTGGTCTCACGTCTGGGTGGATGGAGTTGTAGTAGGGCAGCGGCAGCACGCTCCTCCGGGCTCCACTGTCCAAAACAGCACATACCTCCACTTCGTAGAGGCGCATGGGGATACTCATTTCTTGGCTTTGGCACTTAAGGTGGAGCACAGTGGATTTTGGGCTGTCCCAAGGGCTACTGTTCAATGTTAAGGCCTTGGTGGTTTTGTGAGGGGAAGGGCACTGCTTTTGGACATGGCCCCAACCTTGACAGTTATGGCAGCGAACCCCACTCCTTTTAAAATTTCTGTGATTGTTCGGTGTTGTCGAGGGTGTGTGTGGGACAAAACGATTCGGTGAGGGGCTAGCTGCAGGTGCATGCTCAGCAACAGTCTCATCTTTGTCTTTTTCTCTGACGACAGCAGCTCGGGGCCGGCGTTCAGCTGCGTTACGGGCTCCTTGCTGCATGGCACTGGTTACATAAGATGCAGCCCTTTTAGTGGTTTCGTGTCGGTGGGCTATTTTGTATGCACAGGCAAGTGTGGCTGGGTGCCTCTCTAGCAACTTCTGTACTATTTCTGCATCACCCAGCCCATTGGTGAAAACTTCAACAGCTATAGAGTCTTGTTCAATCTCTGCTCTATTACCATATGCAACAGCCACTTTCCATAAATGTCATCTCTGAAAACATGCAGGGCCTCACCAGGTTTACGCACTCGCTGCCTCAGTTCTACAGCAACAGCAGCTGCATGGTCAGAAGAAGGGCCATATGCAGTTTCCAGTTCGTCCACCAGGCGGCGGTAATCCCATTTGGATGAGCGGGGATTTCTGTGGATAATGGCCCCTGCTGCTCCAACTAGGCAGAATTTAAGCTGAGTTGTCATTGTTTTTTCTGACCAATAGTTGGCTTCAGCGCAGCTCTCAAACCTGTGCAGAAATTCCTTCCACGGTGTAGTGCCGTCATATTGGCCCGGACGTAGGGTGGGGACTCTCTCTCTAGTGTCACCGTCCTCTTCACTGTCAGATGGGGGCTGACGGGGCACACAGCGGGTCTTGCCTGGTTTCGAGCGGGGTTTATGCTGTGCAGTGGTTTCCCCATAGCTTATGGCTTCATTATGGCTACTGGAAGGCATACATTGCATGGGTGTATTTAACATTGCGTTAAACTGAGCCGGTGTGCTGTGTACAAAACTGTCCATGTGAGCAGAGGAAAATGGGTTTGAGTCTGGATAGTGGATTTTCATTTGGGGAGTAGGAGCTGGATAATAGTTCATGCTGCTGCCCGTGTTTCTCTCACGGCCGTAGCTGCGGCATTCAGCATCAACGAAGGGATTCGTGCGGGAAAACTGCGGCTGGGCAGGACCATCGGGCGGCGCGAATACACCCTCTCCATTAGCATGCGTGTTAGCACAACTTTCGGCACACAGGAATGGGTTCATATATTCACATTTAGTCACAGCTCTGTCTCTGTTAGCTTCCCTAATGCTTGCGGCACCCTCGGAGACACTGGTCAGCGACATGAACGGGTTGGAGTAATTGGTCTCAAGTCCGTACTTTTCGGGAGAATGGCGAGCAGCGGCCATCGCGAGTTAGCTTAGCTGCGGGCTAATACACTTGTAATTACAGTCACTCGGCTTTATCGTTAGCCGCTTTAGCCTGTCGGTTTTTCTCTGTGCTCACCACTTCTTTAACAACGTGAGAGGGTCCCTTCGTGGTCGCCAGTGTTAACCATTCCTCGCCGTCAGTCCCCTGACCGTGGTCGGGAGACACGAGGGGAGATGCTTCCTCCAGGGCCGAAGTTTGTCCTCCTTCGGGGTTAACTCCCTTCACTTTTGTGGAGTAGTGAGGCAGACAGAAATCAGCCGAGGCACCGGAGAGTACTGAAGAGATGAGGCTTTAATAACAGTACTGCACACTTCGTAAACACACTGCATAGCCTGTAGCCCGTTAGAACGCTGCTCCCGGTCGCCCTCTCTACCCATGACACACTCTCTCACTCTCTTTTCCCTCTTTCGCTCCCCGCGTTTCCCTTACGCGCATGCTCACACACACATCACATACACTCCTTACTGCACCCAGTCACACACAAGACAGCAATTCCCGCAACACCAGAAAGAGTTGTATTTCTAGCCTGGTGTTCCTCACACAGTACAGAGGCACCGACTCAGATTATTCAGGGTTGTGTTTGCAGCCCTCTGTTCTCTTTAAACCTTTACAGCTTTGCATAGAAAATATGAGCACTTTAATGTAGCAATGATGAAGTTTGAACCCAGCTATGTTTGCTATGTATAGGCAATAACAGTGTGTACAAACGCGCACACTCGAACAACAGGAGGAATAAAACACATGGGCTGTGTCAGTGCGCTTTTGAGCCTTTAGTGGACTCTGGCAGCGAGCCAGTAGCCCGCACAGCCCGTCTCCACCTCGCTCATTCCTTCCATGCTTCCATGTAAACACATTTTCCTAAAAGAAATTATTTTTTCAGCTTTAACTCGCACCAAAATTCTTTTTTTTTCCTCTTACATATTCTCTCATGTGTGTATGTAGGCTTCTTTCTTTTTTTTAAACCAATTATTTATGAATGAAAAACTTTTAACCAATGAACTGGCTGTGTTTAAAATAAAGGAGTTGGTTTATAATAAGAAACATTACTGCTTTACTGTGATGTGTTCAATAATAAAACTTTAGCGCGTCTATGAGTGAGAGTCAGTTTTTAATTTTTTTCAAAGAAGGCTTCGGTGCAATGCCCTCTCACAGTAACTGCACACACACACACACACACACACACACAGACACACACACACACACGTATTAATGTGGCTCTCAGATGTGTTCACTTCCCAATGTTTGGGGTTGAAATTCAGGCTACTCAACCACTGAAGACGGGGGACAACATCTGTCCACCATCTTCATCAGTGCTGCCGAGTGTTATGGTGAGACCCCTTTCACCTCTTTGACTCTTCATCCTTCATGCCCCTTGCCTCTTATTACCCCCCCCCCCCCCCTTTTGCACCAAGAGCCAGGCCCTCAGACGCTACTGCTCCTTTCTTATGTTTTTGTTTTGTTTGTTTTAAACTCTAACTTTTTTTTTTTTTTGGCTTTTTTAAAGAGGCACATAGTTTCTTTGCACTTTGCTCAGGTTTCATTAATACAAACATATCCTTCTGTTTTCTTTTCATTGTGCTTAATTTCTTCCTGCACATTATGAATGCACGTTTTTATCAGATTCTTCTCAGGTGACTTTTAAATGTATGCAAACGTGGCTCCTCCCCCATCTTCCTTGCGCTACAGTCCTGCAAATATTTATTTATACAAAAAAAGAGAATTAGATGTGATTTATTTGTATTTTACAATTAAAAGACCTGCAAGCAGCATCTGCATGTTTCCTTTTGAAGCAGTTGGCGACTCAGTTTTTCACCAGCCTCTGATGTCTCTCTACAGGACACAAAAGTAGTTCAAGATGGCTCTCAATATACCAGGCCTGGTGGTGATGGCGCTGTTTTACCTGCTCATCTTGGGCACGGGCATCTGGGCATCCTTGCGTTCCAAAAAGGAGGAGAAAAAATGCACAGGAGACGGCATGGAGATAACTCTACTGGCTGGACGCAATATCAACTTACTAGTTGGTATCTTCACACTTACTGGTAAGGCAGTCAGATGGTGTGAATATATATACACCGAGTCTTTTGTATAGTGCACTAAATTTTGATCTTTGAAAGTGGTACATGAATAAGACAAGTGAGTTGTTTTTCTTCGTCCGCAGCTACATGGGTTGGTGGAGGCTTCATCCTGGGTATAGCTGAAGCAACATACAACCCAACACTAGGCGCAGTTTGGGCACTCATGCCTGTGCCCTATGTCCTGACCTTCTTCTTAGGTGAGTGGAACCCACTTATGAAACAAGAACAAAGAGAGCCACAGCAGGACGTGTGCAATGCAAGTACAAAGCACTCAAAGCACGCTCTGGGTCGATTAGAATAGAAGCGTGTCCGTTTGGTCATGCAGGTATTTTTTACATGATTTTAGTTCAGGCTTCATTTGATTGGATGCAACTGTGCAGGTCGGATTGGTGCTTGTTATCCTCACATTCCAGGGGTGGACTTTTAAATAGAAACAAAAAGTTGATGTCAGCTTTAATGAGCCTAACAACACAGCTTAGCCCCCTCCAGTGTTTGGAAGAAGAAAGTTTAACATTTGTATGCTTCATTTTACACCCAGGAGGAGCTAATGAAGGTCCTGTGGTACAATGACCTTTGGGTACGAGAGGTGCTATTGTTAGAGGAAGTCAGTCTAAACTGAAATCTATGAGAGAACTATGGAAATATGATAGAGATGTGAGCAGCTATAGGTTTAGTATTTTAACCATAATCACCTTAAGTTATCCACAGTGTGTAAAATGCATTAATAAAATGAGTGTCTGTCTGCAGCAGAAGTGTTACTGACCGCCGTCCGTGCAACTCCCTTTCCCGCAGACCCCGTTTGACTGCACCAATAAAAGTGTTGCTCGTGTTAAAAATAGTACTGTAGTAAATCAGTTTAGTATTTTAACTGGAGGCAACAGGTGCAAACAGATGAGTTTACCCCTAAGCTTGGGTTGCCTTCTTGTGAATTCACCAAATTGACAAACTCAGCAGGGCATCCAGCATCCATACACATTTGTGACATGTTCAGTCATCGGCACTCGGGCACCTCTTTCACAATAGCCCACAGATCGTGAGAGTAATGTGAACTGGAGCCTCTTATCAGGAAATACAACATGCCTCATTGTTGGCCTTATGGTCCCATGGGTTTGTCTGAAGGTGTTTATTATGCTATCTGGAGGGAGAACTTGTTTTTTTCTATTGTTCAAAAGCGTTCATTCTTTCACTCGGCCACTAAATCGCTTCCTTTCTCTCTCGTTAATGAAAGATATATGTAAACGATGTATCCTAAACTTGACAACATTTTCAAGGAGGTAATCAGATGTGTTGCTAAATCCCTTTCCTCCTCCTGCAGGTGGCTTTTTCTTTGCCAAGCCAATGAGAGAGAACAAGTATGTGACAATGATGGATCCTTTCCAAAAGAAGTATGGGAATGTCCTTGCAAGTGCACTGATCTTTCCTGCACTGGTTGCAGACGTGCTGTGGGTGGCACGCACACTTGTCAGCCTGGGTAAGTTACTTCACACTTTATAAAAGGTCTGGCAACATAATGTGTACGCACATAATTGTGCAACCAATAGAGTACATGGTAAAAAAAAAGAAAAAACAGCAGGATACTGATAGTGGATGCTTTTTTGGCAAACAGCTTGAATGCTGTAAATAATTCAGAGGAAGGAAGCAGGTGAAGAAAACAATGCTATAAGAAAACTGCAAACAAAAGTTATCAGTGAACAGCCGACTTTGTAAACAGTCGCTGGCTTGTAACTTCTTCACCAGGTGTTAACGTAGCTTAAAGAAGTTTAAAGAATGGGTGAAAAACACAAAAAACACACAAAAAATAGAATTATAAGGTACACTACTTTGGGTAGAGTAATCTTATCGCTTTGTCCTGCTCTTGGTTCGATTTTGAGGTTCGCAATCGTTTTAAAGTTAACAGAAGACGATACGTTAGCATCTCAAAAGTCAAACAAGTAGATAAGCTTTACATTTTTAAAACAACTATGCCTTTTTTAGAAGGACCAGCTATTTATAACCTGCAATATCTGAACAGAACCTTTCTCAGTTTATTTATGCTACTTTAGCACCAGCATGCATGCTAGTTATAATCTAGTTAGCTATACAACTCAGTTTAAAGTCAGACTAACTCGTTTAGCTTGAATAATTAGCTACAACAGGTATCTGCTAGCAACATTTGTAAACATCCTGATTGCTGGCTGTAAATAAAGCCTTGTCTAAAATGAAGGATTAATAGCCTAAAAAATGTAAACACCAGTGTTGCTAATAGTCCGTGTCAAAAAGACGAAAAAAACGAAACGATGTAGAGCGAACCAAGCACGCTGCTCTCGTGCACGGCTGTGAGGTCATCCTAGCGGCTCTGCAAAGACAAATGTTGTCCCTTATTATAGGCACAATGAGGATGAGTGACTAAAAATAATTGCAGCTCTGGGTTATTGTTGTTACATAGTGTTCACCTGACTTATTTGAAGATTAATGTGGATCTTTGTATTATCACTCATGTTTAGGTAACAATTCTATTTCTATCAGTCATATGATCTAAAATCTCACCACTCCTGCTGGTAGGGTCTCTTTGTTTGTTTGTTTGTTTTTTAAAGAGTAAAAGTTCACATACAAGGTTTGATGATGGATTGAATTTACTTTGAAATGTTCGTAAAGTAATGGGAATGGTGTGACTTATTTAACCTGCTTGTTTGGTAACATTGTTAATACTGTTTTGATGGTGTCGTGTGTATGTGTGTGTGGTACGTGCTGAGATGGTGAACGCAAGTGTGTATGTGCATGGGTGTTTGCGAAGAGGCAAAAGTGTGTGTGTGTTTGCGCGCTTTTGTGTGTGTATAATGTTTTCCTTTGTGTTTTTTAACGTTGTTTTCTTTTCCAGTGTTATTTGAAAAGGGGGTTAGACATCGAGCAGCCTTTTAATTGTGAAAGGTGATCAATTATTCCAATCAGATTGCTGTTTCATTAGAGACATTTTCCAAAGTTTGTGCCAGTTGTGACTAACGGGTAACTGTTACATGCTGAATTAAGGTTTAATGCCTGTGTGTAGTTTAAAGATTTAAAGAGAAGCAGTGAAATCTAATGAGATTTGTTTGAGTCACTTTAAGCTGTGCCAGTGCTCCATAAAAGGACTGGTGGGGAGGCGGGAATGCTCCTGGGACTTTTTATTTTTTTCTGTCCAAAGCTACAAACTGATATTGAATCAGGGGACACCCCTCCTTAACATGTCAGTGTAACAACGTCCACCAGTGTTTTTTTTTGGAAATGTTATGCAAACCTCCCTGATGTGCACGCATCACATGTGCACGCATCACATGCGCACACACAAACACCTGATACTCCAGAGAGTGCTTGACCCACCGGGGCGATGTTGCTGAGTGACTGTATGTGTGTATGTATAGCATAAACCGAGCTGCTTTATGCTTGAGTGTGTGCCTCTGTGTGTGTGTGTGTGTGTGTGTGTGTGTGTGTGTGTGTGGGTGGGTGGGTGGGTGCTTAACTAAAAGAAAATGCTTTCGATGTGCTGTCACTTAGCAGTGGAGTATCAACGGCACTGTCACGGTGCAATTTCTGCCAAGAAGAAATGTGGAACAGGACAGTTTGGAAGGGGGGGTGCCTGTGTGTGTGTGTGTGTGCGTGCGTGTGTGCATGCACACATGTTTGAGGTTTGTAAGTGGGACAAGGATCTAATAACAACCTGGGGGGTGTTTGGGATGCTCTTTGCCCCTGTCCATCCCTGGTGCTGTTCATTAAGCCCCAGAGGCCCCTGGTTCTCATTCCACCTTTCCTATTCCTAAATTTAGCATTGAGGGGAAAGGCACAGTTCAGTACAGAACGCATAAGAGCTCTGATACTATATCTGGAAAACAGGCCATCCGGGAATTATTTACGATGCGGTGACTGTGCTGCATCATATCCCACCCATCGCAGAAGTGTCAGACAGTTTCAGAGTTAACGCCAAAACGTTAAATGAAGCCTAAGTGCAAAATAAAATGAACACCTGTATAACAAACCTTCCTTTGCAGGGCCACAAAGTCTTAGATAGCTGACACCTAGTCCAGTCGTTTACATTTTCCAATAAGAACCTGATAAAGTCAGAGAAATGGATCATATTACAAAAAAATACACAAACAGGGTTAAAGGTCAATCTAAAGCGTTCATGTCTCAGTTCATAATGATGCAAAGCTAGTGGGGAAGTTGAGACGGGGTGGTCAGGTAGCTGTAATGTGGGTGGGGTGAAAGGTCAGCGGGGTGGATGGTGCCGATCTGACACTTCTCTGTTTAAGGGCATTGTTGTGGTGTGGCTGCAGGCTGCGGCTGGGGGGACCCTGGCAATGTGGCAGAAGAGACGGTGAAGGTAGTGATGTTTTTGCTTGTCTTGTTTGAGTAACAAGATCTCTCTCTTTTTTTTTTTTACTCACCTATTTAAATGTACTTGTTTCATTCCTTTTTTTTTTACACTTGTTTCACACTAGAACACACTTCTCCACACCTCTGTCTTTAATGTTTTTCTTTTAAATGAAACATCAATATTACAAAGGGTGCTAACTCGCCCAAACAAGAGGGTGAACCTGAACATAGTGGAGTCACAATCAATAGGCTGCTTTCTTTTGTGTTCCTCTATGGTTTTTGTTAGTTTTGTCATCATCACTTTTATGTTGTAGCGTTGCTTAACATAAGGTTTAAACCAAAGTCACCCATGCTTAAGCGTAACTGAGTTAAACGGCTACACATGTAATGTTGCTCTTATGAGTAATGTGTTAATACTGCATCTCTATATGTGAACAGTATAACCAGACAATGTTTCTCATTAGAACTTAAAATAAGAGTGGATGTGGTGTGTGAGAGAGCGTATTTAAAGAGAGACTGAGAACCTAAAACCATCTAATTAAACAACGAAAGTGAGAAGCTGCATGTAAACATAGATACACTCATCTGCACCCGAGTGTCCGTCAGTCCTCCGATGCTCATCGCTCTGCTCTGTTGTTCCAGGTGGAACCATGAGCGTGATCCTGGACCTGCCCTATGTCTACTCCATCATCATCTCCTCAGTGGTGGCCATAATCTACACACTGCTGGGGGGGCTCTACTCTGTGGCTTACACAGACGTCATCCAGCTGATCCTCATCTTCATCAGCCTGGTGCGTAACCGTCTACTGATATGGCAACGCAGGGGCTCCCGCTGAGAGACAAATATTATTCAAGCATGTATCCTATCAGGTTACTCGCTCTGCTGCATGAAAGAATATAGAAGGATAAGATTTCAATATAGAGTCGACAGGTAGCTTATTAACAATGCAAACTGGTGCTATTAAACCAGGCTCTGGTTTCAGTAGCTTATTTGAAATTTCCATCACTCAGTTTTCAAAATGGCTGCCATCCAGATAAGCAAATAAGATTGTTGATGTTACAGCTGTCAACTGCTAAAAGGCTGCTATGTAGGCGCGTTCATGTACCACCGTTGGGAAGCCCCATGTTTGTCAAGGCTCTGTCTGCACGCTAAGACTCCACGTCACACCCCCAAAAGTTGTTATTCTCTACCTTTGCAATGGTAGATCTCCACATTTGTTCAACGGCAACTTAAGGACAACCGGCAGCCCTCGTGGCACCGGCATGCTAGTTGTTAGTCGAGCAATTCTACAGCTGGAAATGAGCAAAAAAATGGACCTGAAACCTTTTCCCTAAATGCTGATTAAGCTTAAAAGTTTAGAAACTGATGAGTAGGCTTCCGTCACGAGCCATTTAATATCTGTTCTTTGATCTTAATATCACATAATCTTCTGCTGCCAGTGGTGTTTTCAGAGGTTACAGAATTTTCCATTCTACAAAGAACTGTGTTGACTTAGACGTTAAACCATTTAAGTCTGCAGACAGAGAAGATTTTATGTGATTAAGAATGTCCAGAACAGCAAATGAATTGACTGTTTTTAGTTGACTGCATTTCACTCAGAATAAAAAACCCCGGGGGAATAAAAAGTGTTGACGTCCTCAGTGTCTGATGAAAAATATCCCCTGCTGAGCTAATAATCAGATCATCTGTGTTCTTGCTTGTGTAAACAGTGGGTGTGCGTCCCTTTCATGATGACCAACCCTCACTCTGTGGACATCTCGCTGACTGCATACAACGCAACTTTCCAGGCTCCTTGGGTCGGCACCGTGGAGCTCGATGAGGCGGGCAAGTGGTTCGATGACTTCATGCTGCTGGTGAGTGTGAATGTTATAAAAGCCACACGTGGAAGTGGTACTCAACATTGTTTTTCAGCAAAGCAAACGAGTTAAATTAAACTTGGCCAAGAATAACAGCAGTGGCTTCACTGCAGGATTGATCTTGTCCTGTTTCACACTCCAAGCCGATTCCTGTCATCGTGTCTGACCTGTGTGTGTGTTTGTGCCAGGCTCTGGGCGGTTTGGCCTACCAGGCGTTCTACCAAAGGATCCTGTCCTCCTCATCTTACACCCAGGCTCAAGTGACCTGCTTCGCCTCTTCGGCCTGCTGCCTGGTGCTCGGTATCCCCTCAGTCCTGATCGGGGCCGTGGCTGCATCTACAGGTAAAGCCTCTAAACTTGCACCTGTGGAAAATTCCTTCATCAGCTTTTCGCCTTAGCACAAATTTCTTACTGATATGATTGTGTCCATCCCCTTAATGTGGAAATTTGATCTCGCCTGCTTCCTGCTAGATTGGAACTCAACCTCTTATGGATTGCCCACCCCGTACGAGCGCGACCAGGCAGGATCCATCCTCCCCATCGCTCTGCAGTACCTCACACCCCCCTACATCTCTGTCATTGGCATTGGGGCTGTAGCTGCCGCTGTCATGTCCTCCATGGACTCGGCCTTGCTATCCTCTGCCTCGTTGTTCTCCTCAAATATCTACAAGAACATCATCAGGAAGCAGGTGAGTGTTTTTAGCAGCACTAATCGGATTGTAAAAGCAGCAGTGTGTTTCTGCTCTGTTGCATTGAGGCAGCATTATAATGTCTGTGCATCCTTTTCTTTAACTACCTATCTTAACTCCAGGTCATTGCAAATGGAGCCATCGTAGCATCATATCAACCGTGGACGGTTTACCAAACAAGCATGTGGTTTTGTACTATGCAGGAAACCTCACCCTTGCACAGAGGTGGTGGGGATATTTAAACTTAGAACCTTCTTACTGTGAGACGACACCACAGCACCAGTTTGCAGTGTCCTGTTACTACTTGATCCTGGTCTGAAGGTCCATTGTGCTGCCACCTTCAGGTGTAATGCAATGCCATTTTTGTTTATGTGAAGGAAAAGTTCCATTAGGGATCAATATGATCTTCCAGAAAAGGCGTGTCAGCGTCTGCTGCTCAAGAACACTTTGTTCCTAAATGAATCATCCCAGTGGTATGGACAACTGCGGTAATGCTGATGAATCATCCAATAAGGAGGCTTCATTAATTCAACTGACAATGCCATCTTGTTAGTCATAGATCAGCAGCTGTAGTGCTCACCATCTTTTGGTTTTGCTGAATTTGCTGACTTTAATTCAGCAAACTGTCTTCATTTATGCTTCTCAGATGTTAAAAACATCCCCCATCTTGCACTGTCATCACCATAACGGTCAGCGTAGATAAAACACTGTTACTGGTTGACGTAAAACATTGTTTTTCATGTGCAAGTGGCAATTTCACTTCATAAGAGATTTAATTTTCTGGCATACTGTGGAGATACAAATGATGATTCACCAGGATTAACAGTGGCTTAGATATACAGCATCTCTTCACCTTGGAGGGCTCAACAAGCTGCATGTTTATGTAATGTATTATTTAACTCTGTTTGTCTGTCTTGTCATTTCCTCTGCTCCTTCAGGCTTCAGACTGTGAGATGCAGTGGGTCATCCGTATCTCCGTGGTGGTCGTGGGTCTGGCTGGCACCGGCCTCACCTTCCTGGACAGTAGCGTCCTGGTGTTCTGGCTTGTCGGCGTGGACATGTCCTACACCATAATGTTCCCTCAGCTGGTCTGCATCCTCTTCTTCAAGGTCTCCAACGGTTACGGCGCCATCGTGGGCTACATAATGGGGCTCGTCATGAGGATCCTGAGCGGCGAGCCCCTCATTGGCCTCCCACCAGCCATCCAGTTCCCCGGCTGCCGGCTGGACAAGGAGGGAAAGCTAACCCAGTACTTTCCCTTCCGTACCGCCATCATGCTCATCTCTCTAATGTCTATTCTCCTTGTTTCATTGTTGGCGTCCATCATTTTCAACAAGGGCCTGCTGCCGGAGAAGTGGGATGTGTTTAATGTCAAACGCAGGCAGAGAGCAACATCCAAGGTCGCACACGTTAAGAGGACCAACTCAGAAAAGGAAGGGGCTGCCGTGGCCAAGCAGCTGCTGGACACCACCAGCTGCTGAGAAGTCTCACGACGAGGGGGAGAAAGGGTGGGCGCCGGCTGGAGGCATGTTTGTCTGCCGGCTGGGCACGATTTCACAGAGGGGGAACAGCAGCAAAGGCTGGATGCTTTTTACAGTTTGTACAGCACTGCTGACACAACAGCAGCAGATATGAGCTGAGCTCTCTGGTACCCGACCTATGAGCTGTTGTCTTCTAAAGAAAATACAGTAAAAAAAAAATAGGCTTCCTGGCTAAAAGCCATAAGCCTGTGTCGTATAACTAGCCACAATAATAACATTCACACAGACCCAGAATAAAATGTTGCAGTTTTGTGCTGCATTCTATTTAAATCATTAGTCATTACTTAAAATGGAAACAAATTACATACAGTTCATTAAAACCATTTCATTTTTTCTGTTTTTGCTACAAGCTTACAGTAGTTCACTTTCACAAGCACACTTTGACAGGTTGAGCTGCTGCCCAGACCTGAATTTTCCTTTCCTAACGACCACCAGCACTGTGGTAAAAAGACACTTGCACAAAAAAGAGACTTTGCACAAAAGGAATAATCAGTCCTCCAGAACGTTGACGATTATAACAACACACAAATAGTATGTTGTTATTTATTAACATTTCACATAGTCATATGATCTGCATCGCAGCGCTGTGCAGCGGGTGCCGCTACCTTTCCTCTGATTGTCAGCAGGACGCGGCTCTTTCACATAGAACAAAGAAGCGTCACCCTGAGAACAAAGAACGAGTGAACGTTTTGCACGGCTTCATATGAGAAAGATGTTTAGACAGTTCATTTCATCATCATCTCCTTCCTTTATTCACTAAGGCTGCCTCGAGTCCAATAATGCAGCAACAGCAACTCTCCTCATCTTGCTAGTTAGGTTAATTTTAAGTCAGCTGATAAGCTCGGCTGCAGTGCAGTGCTGGAGGTGCTGATGTGTGAGAAATAATAAAACTCATGAAATGGCAACAGAAACACTGATGGAAGTGACACCGGCACTATCTCGTGCTTTTTAAACCTCCCATTTTTTCCTCCCCCCTCCTTGTCTGCTGAATGATGAGTTTTGCTGTAAAGAAAAACAGGGGGAGATGAAACTGTACACCCGCTTCGCTCAAATGCATTTCACAAAACAACTGAGTGTAGCAGTTTATTCCACGACTGCGCAGAGAGGTCGCCCAACATCTCCCTCGTTTTCCTCCTCGCTCATTCCTCTTTCTCACGTTTTTATTTTTTCTCCAAGAGTACGGGAGAAGTGCCTTTCCCATTTTTTGTTTTTAACGTACTGTCGTTTTTTTGTAACTGTATGCAAAGCTGTAGTTTACTGTGGGATCATTTTTTTCTCTGAGGCAGTGCAAATGTTTGCAGCTAAGATTCAGAGAATTGAAAGTTTTACAGCAGTACAAATTCTACTCCCTTTTGTTGATGATTTGATTTTTAAGACTGTGTAATGTTTTTCGTTGTGTGTTTTATGTGCACTAGATGCCTGGTAGTAGCAGGAAGCCTTCCTCTGCCATGCTGTTGCCTTTGATGTCACTGGAAACCTGTTTTACTAAATTGTTGATTGTGTAATTCACAGACTAAAACTTTCATATACGCTAGTCACTGCTCTTATAGCTCATAGTGGTATTGTTGTTTTTCAAGTATACAAAATGTTACATTTTTTTGGCTTCTATCCAACAGTGTGAATGTGAACGAGCCGTCAAAAAGAAGAAAAAAAGCAAAGACAGATAAGGACATGCAGGATATGATGCATGTGTCTTTTTATACGTGCGGTTGTGATTCCTACTTGTATTATTACTCTTGTGCTGTAAATTCTGATCATAATTTGTATTTCTACACTTTCTATTTTTTATCAGCTGTTCGCTTATGTGCAGAGTAGAAAACTTTATCTCAAGTTAGCAAAATAATATATAAATTCACCTTTGATTTTGCAGAACGTGAATATAAATATAGAATTTCAACAGGTGTTGATGAACTTTCGAGAGCAGTGATTGTGAACACGTGTGGAGAAACTGTACGTGCCTACATGAGCACTCCTGTCCCGACAGCCTCAGATTACGTCCACATGACGTGATCTGAAAGGAAACTCAGCAGCCGTCCTCGGGAGGCTGTCTCCGGTCCAGTGAAGGGTGGCACAGCCTTACAAAAAGAACGTTTTAAAAATGCTGCGTACGTTTGTCGTGGCTTTCATTTCAGTTGCGTGTTGGTCAAACAGCTCTAAAAGTGCTGGACAGTGGTGTTTGTATTACAGTGTGAGTTCTATATTGTATTTTGTCCCCTAAACATGTATTTGGTTTTATACTATCATGCATGTCATTTACTGAGTTGTTTGTATACTGAACTTTTGTGAAGACTGTTCTCTTCTTGCCATTTGGCAAGGTCCTACTTTGTCATCAGTTAATGTAAATCCCCATGGGCTGGTGTTCTGTCAGAATAAAGGATGAAACCAAATTACTGTCTGAATCGTCTTTGTGCCAGAAGCAACACACACACACACACATGCCGCTCTCCAACACATGTCCTGAACGGTTAAGCCCTCCCAGCAAGTAAATATCACTTAGATTTTGCAAACACTTAGACAACTGCACTGTTTAATGATGTGAAAGCACACAGGCGGTAAAATCAGAATACAACAGGTCCACAGTTAAAAAAAACACGAGTGCATGTGTGTAGATGTTCACTGTGACTCTTAATAAGAGTTTGTACACCATGAATTCTGTCCAACCATTCAGAGCCATTACTCTGAATGTCTTCCCTGAACTGCTCGCACAGTTACAACCCAAACATGCAATGTTATCTCACAATTTCAGAAGTTATGCCTCAATATTAGAAAATGAAAAGCTCTTATTTTTTTCAGTTGTTTTGTCAAAGAATTTCTGTCTCTGAGCTTTAGATTGAATTTGACTCCAGTCCTCTTTTCATACTTGACAATATAATCTGGATTGTTTGGAATGGGGGCTCAGTTTTGTAGATTTCAGTTGCTTTTTTAAAAAAAAAAATTATAATGGATTTAAATTTCCCCTTTCTTATGCTTTATTTCATAATTGTTTTATGAACATAATAATATGGCTTAAACTGTGCCTTGTGGTGATCAAAGCAGCCTTGTTTCAGCAGCAGTGTCTAACATGCCATGTGTGATGCTATCGTGTAAATATGGACCAAAACCAGCAACTTGCTGAATCTCTGCCATGAAGATTTAAAGCAGTTCTGAAGGTGAAAAGGGATTCAACCCATTAGCAACGTGTACTTAATACAGTGGCTAGTGAGTGTATATTAAATGACATCTGTTCCATTTATGTTGCAGTTTAAGTCAATGGTGTCTTCTATCCTTTCTCTTATTTCCCAGACAGTTATTTATTTTCCTCATTCTTCATTCGTGCACTCTTTTATCCACTCGTGCATTTTTACTGGATGCTGAACTTCCTGTCAGACAGACTGCAGTCAGCCAGAGTTAGAAACCAGACATCAAGAACCAGAACTGTCTGGCCTCTTCTGACTATCTGACCTCCCAGACCAACACCAGCATTATAAAGTTTGCAGAGGATACTACAGAGATTGGGCTGATCACTGACAAACAGATGACACACAGAAGAGAACTGGCAGGACTGTGGCCTGGTTTCATGAAAATAATCTTTTCATAAATGTAGATAAGACCAGGAGATGATTATAATCCAAGAAAGAATCAACACCCAGCAGCTTCTATATGCATCAGTGAAGAAGAAATCACAGCAAAGACTTTCTTTTTCTTTGTATTATTGTAGGATCTTTACCTTACAACATAGCATCCCGAGGCAGCTGTTGTTGTGATTTCACGCTATACAGTGGTCCCTTGTTTATCGCGGGAGTTTTGCAGCAACAGTGACACTGACTGAAGAGAGGCCGAATGTTCTACAGCTGATATTTCCATTACTGGGCAACTTACAACAAATAATCTAGATGTATGAATAGCACCGCCAGGCAGAGGGGGAAAAAATTTGCCGATAAGATTTTGAAGTAAATCCTCTCTGTCGGTGGCAGGATTGTCATCTTAAGGCTTGTGATACCTTTAGCTTGTGCTCTGCTTCCTGGTAATCAAGTCTTTTGTGGTGGAGTCCTGGACCACGATGATCCAGCAAACCACCCTGGTGTATGTTTTGATAAGGAGAAAGGAACACCCGGACTCCTCAGAGAATCTCTGCACAAAAACTGTGCAAACCGCCACAAAAAAGGTCATTCATACCTCGTTGTTGCAGTTATTGGGATCAAATCAAATCAAAGTGGTAAAGCACATCTAAGAAAAAAGAATAGCATCAATTGTTTAGATGCAAAAGTCTGCCCAGAAAGTTTGTTTCAGTGTTTTGATGTAGGAAAAAATAAATTGCTTCAAGCAGAGGAGTTTATTTTCAGTTCCAAAATCATCCTCCTCAACCATCGTGCTTCTCAGACTCAAGCACCACACAGGGTGACGTTACATCTACTTATGTTGGTAAATTTACTGGTACTTATAAAGTGCTTTTCTACATAATTTTGAGCACTCAGAGTGACTTTTTGTACAAGCTCACCATGCAGTCACACGCACATCCATAGTGCTTTTGTCTATACCTTCACACACCCCACACGTCCATCGATGCATCAGGGGCAACTCAGGGCCCAAGGATACTTTCGTTGGGTTTTGTTATTCGTACCTGTGTTGGAAGTAAGGACGATCAAAAAGATAAGATTTGAATATAGATGATGGTTTGAAAATGTTTAGTTATGAGATGCTGGGTACACCAGGAAAATGGTGTTGATGGTGAAACTGCCAGCAGAGGGGGAAGAGGACAGAAAAAGTGGTTTAAAGATGAGGTAAGAGAGGATGTACAGGAGGCTAGCATGACAGAGGAAGATGAAGATGAAAATGATAGAAGGAGAAGACCCGAGCATCTATGACTGTTTTTTTAGTGATGATGTCAGAGAGTAGGACCTCCTTGCACTCCTCAGTTGTAAACTATAATTGTGAATAGTTCTCTTTATAGTGTCATGTGAACCTGGAGGTTTGTTTTTCTCCATCTGCGCTCAGCTTCCTACACTCTCTTTTTTCATTTTTCACTAGTGTGGAGTTTCTCCATGGAGACTTTTTCCTTCCAGAGATACCTTCACCTTAATGGGAGCAATTGTATCCATTACATTTAACATTTTTAAATTGAAGCTATTGGTGAGCTCATTGACTGAACCTCTGGACAGGTCAGGTGTTAATGGGAAGACCTGGTTAAATATCTCACTACTTGTTCTTCAGTTATACACCGTTTTGTGATCACTGCTGTTGATATATTTGTGTGGGCTGAGATTTTACTTTCAAGAAAACACAGTAATGATCAGACAGGACCCACATCAGACACAGTAATGTTTGAAATGCTCAGGCCCTTGGAGATCAGTAGGTCAAGAGTGTGTCCTCTATTATGTGTGGCCTCTGTTACAAGCTGAGTCAGCCAAAGTTGCCCAGAGTGTTACTCAGATCTTTAGTCCCTTTGTCCTGAGGGTTGTCCACATAGATGTTAAAATCCCCAACAATAATTACACAGTCGAAATCAACACAGATCACAGACAGCAGTTCACTGAGGTCATTAAAAAAGTCTGTGTAGTATTTGGGAGGCCTGTAAACATTAAGAAACACAACTTTGGATGGGGCCTTCAGCTGTAAAGCCACATATTCAAAAGACTGAAAACTTCCAGGGGATAGCTGCTTACATTGAAATGATTCATTAAATAGGACAGCAACCCCTCCTCCTCTCCTGCTCACCCTGGCCTCACTGATAAAACTGTAGTTAGGAGGGGTCGTCTCGATGAGAAAAGCTCCACTGTTACTTTGGTCCAACCAAGTTTCAGTTAAAAACATAAAATCAAGGCTGTGCTCAGTGATTAAATCATTAATTAAAAATGTTTTCCCAGCTAAAGATCTAACGTTTAACAAAGCCAACTTAAGTGTTTTAGAGGTATTACTTGTCCCCTCGTGTTTGGGAGCAGTCTGTGTGGCACACAAGGTATGTTTACTATATTTAAAGATCTTTTAGAGTGCATTTCTCTGTGTTTTTGACCAGCCCCAATGTCTCCCTTCTGTCAACCTAAAAGTACAGAGATTTTAAAACCTTCTAGTAAACAGGGTCCCAGCTTCTCCTGGGAAAAGTCACCACTTGCCATAATCCTCGCAGCCCGGACCCTCCACACATCACACACAGCAGACTTCGGAGACAGAGCATGAAGGTGGTAAGGAGGAACTAAGGGGGGGCGAGGCCTGAGCAATGTGACTTCGATTGCTTCTGTTGAGGGTGGGGGCTCGAATGGCCGAACCTTTGGCTGCTCTGGTGGGGGGTTTATGGGGGACAAAAAGGGATTGGGGCCGGGGGGTAGATCTGAGCCCAGCATTGACCCGCGCCATCATCTCCTCAGTGAATTTCAGGGTGTGGGGAGGAGGGAGAAAGGGAGGGGGAGGAGGGTGATGGGGGTGATGGCCTGTCAGGGGTTTGGGGGACTGGGGAAGATCGTGGTCCCTGGTCCTGGTCCTGGTCGTTGGTGTTGTTGAGAGAGTTGGAGGCAAATAGGGACCACCCTCTTCTTGCCTCAATGTCTCTCCTTTCTGAGGCTCTTCCCGGGTGGGGGCAGATGGAGCTCCTCCTCAAGGTTTCTGCTGGGCTTTGTCTGTTCTTGGAGTACTGTTTGTTCCTCTTTATGAGATAACTCCTCGTTTATCTCAGCCTTGGCACCAAGCACAGATGGATGACGTATGGAATAAAACAAGTTGGAGGTGAACAGTTTCACCCCTGACTTGTTAAAATTAAATCCATTTGCTTTAAACAGATGCCTGCGTTCCCAAAAAATATTAAAGTTGTTGATAAAATGCACTGAGTGGTCAGCACATGCTGATATAAGCCATTTATTCAGTGTAAACAACCTGCTGAATCTCTCGTCTCCTCCTCTGACTGGCGGTACAGGTCCACTGATGAATACAGCTGCATTCAGAGAGTTTGCAGTATTTAATAATCCAGTAAAGTGCAGGTTTCAGATCTCACCAAGGACGGTAAGTGACGGAAGTGACGAGTAAGGTAAGCGACCCATGTTGTAGGTGACGTCAGACGCCGGAGAATTGGCGGAAAAAAAAGCAAATGGTAGCATAAAGTTTAACAAAGGTTTTTCAAGCTTCAGTATTACCAAATATACTAATCAATTGTCATATAACTAACAACATCTGTTCTATCATCTCTAACACCCTGGAGGACAACGGGGAGAGTTTAGACGCTCTCCAAGATTACATCGACCGCTGTTTTCAAGATTTAGTAATGAAGAAGGCCCAGAGTGCATCCTCCCCGGCCAAAATTGAGACGCCGTCATCGAAGAGATGTCGCCCGGCAGACTCCCCCGGTACAACATCGCCTGCCGGCAAAGACATCGCAGACATCCTGGAAGTCAATCGACAAGCGATTGTCCAGTGTTCGATGCGAGGCTGTCCCTGGTGGAGATTTTACACCGGGAATTTAAATCTCTGAGAGAATCCCTGGAATTCAGCCAGCAGCAGGTGGAAACGCTTGCCGCTGAAAATACCACGCTACGGGAGTCGGTCAAATCTCTCACTGATAACGTGACCCAGCTAAACATTGAAAATAAAAAAATAAAAGAGTCTGTTATCGATCTACAAGCCCGTAGCATGAGAGATAATCTTGTGTTTTCTGGTATTCCAGAATCTGCCGGAGAGGACGCGGAGGCAACGGTGAAAAGCTTCATCAAAATCCACCTGAAGCTGCCGGAGGACACCGTAAAGAACATCGACTTCGATAGAGTACATCGCTTGGGGGGGCGTGAGGTCGCGGACCGGGAGACCACGGTCTATTGTGGCCAAATTCGGTCAATTCAAACAGAAGGAACGGGTGAAGAGTCGCGGCAGAGAGCTGAAAGGAACGGACTTCAGCGTGAACGACCAGTTCCCCAAAGAGATCCTGGAACGACGCAAGGTCCTGTTCCCAGTTCGACGTACAGTGGGGCAAAAAAGTATTTAGTCAGCCACCGATTGTGCAAGTTCCCCCACCTAAAATGATGACAGAGGTCAGTAATTTGCACCAGAGGTACCCTTTCCCCTTCTCTTCGACGCCACCCGACCCTCCCGCCCTGGTTCGCATACCACACCCTTTTCCACCATTTGATACCACCACCCATTTCCCGGTAGGATCCTTTGTCAAGCACTCCTT
>NW_024386941.1:5834300-6037263 GCF_900408965.1 Simochromis diagramma
ATGGCTGTTCCCATAAAGAAGGGCATTACATAACTGTCTGTTTACTTGGCATTAAGTCCTTTCTCTCTAAAGCTCTTAATTTAAGATGTCTGGATTAATGCCATAATTATTTGTCAAATATTTGGACTTCACTCAGTTGTGAGGATTGGCAGAAGACAAAGGCACTGAAGTAATGTTTTTAAAAAAGGAAAAGAGGGGAGAGAAGCAACAGTTGTTTCTACTCACCGAGCTGAAAGAAAGTGACATCACTCTTGACCCCTGGACCTGCACCAGTGCTGGCTGCTACCTCCACACTGTAGCGGATCCCCGGGGCCAGACTGGGAATCAGCACGGAGAAGGTTGAGCCATCAACTGTACGGTTGATGTGGTACCTAGTCTCATTCCCCAAGCACCAAATCTGCCATAACAGAGACAAAGATGAAGTGGAGATTGAGGCAATGTTATGAGCGTTTCGTGAGAACATTTAGTTTGGTAGCTGCCACTGGTCTTGTGCTCTTATAATAGGCTGGGGCCATTTTAGCACAATGTGGGTATTGCGTTTCATCTCTGAGGCAGGAAAACATGTTATAACTTACAACGTTTTACAGAATATGCTCAACACAGGGTTATTATTACTTGAGGTAGTCATAACATGTCACGGAGCAGTCTCAAACCAATTAAAAACAGTAATCATCTCCATAACCCAATTTTAGCAGAAGCTTAGAGCTGCGAGTCCCTAGAAGGGCGGCTGTCTCACAGACAAACTCCAACAGGGTCACAGAAGTATACTTTAACCTGGGATTAGGACTCAGAGACATCTACATCCTGCACCTCTGTCAGTTTGTTTTCTTTACCCCTCACCTCCTTCCACCAGTTAACTGTGTTAATATGCTCACTTCATCCAGCGTGTGTGTTTTTGCACTTCTGTGATGAAAACTACAAAGGCTTAAAATTTCCTGTGCATCTTAAAAATTGTGGTGAGAAGCAGTGCCGCTGGGGACTGAGCTCAGTAATGAGCAGGGAACACTCTCGAACTGTACTTAAAAACCATGAAATTACTCTAAAGTCTATCAGCAGAAAACATTTACCTGGAAAATTAACAGTGGCTTAACTTTTTCACAGGCTCTGCCTCATCTCCCTTTTTGCCACTCACCTATATCTCTTGTGACTCATAAAGGCTTTCCAATTAAAATAAAGGACTTCCACAGCATAATGTATGACAGGACAGTGCTGTCCTATATTGGCCATTGTTAAAGTGTGAATATTATCTGGTAAAGAGGTAGGACAGGGGACTAGAGTTGTTACAGAAAGAAAGATACTGAGGTCTTTTGCCAAAAGTTTACTCTCATTCTTATACACACACTACACTGATGTCTCTACTACATCTTTATTGACAGCAGGAAATAAAGGCGAGTAGTTTGTTCTTCAAAGGAAACTTCTCATTTTCATTAATACCACTACAATCATATATTATAAAACAGAGGTGGGACCAAGTCATTGTTTTGCAAGTCTCAAGTAAGTCTCAAGTCTTTATCCTCAAATCACAAGTCAAGTCTCAAGTAATGTCAGGCAAGTCAGAGTCAAGCCTCAAGTCACTGGTGTAAAAGTCCGAGTAAAGTCACAAGTCTGAAACTTTGAATTTCAAGTCCTTTCGAGCCTTTAAAAAAAAACGGAAAAAAAATGTCGCAGTTATATGCTAAATGCAAATATTAGACCATGTGATTTTTAAATTTCTGTTTTTCTCAATACACGACGAAATAGTGAACTTAGAAAATATACACAAATTGTTTAATTGCACCTCTATAAAATGCAGCTCAATTAAACTTAGCTCCAAGAATAATTTTCACCGACAATTCTGAGATAAGCTGCATGTTATTCTTGGATGTGCTTGTAGGACCGGCTTTAAAATAGCATGACAAAAATATCATACACAATAAAGTTAGTTGACATCACAAAGTTAGATGAAGTCAGCTATCTCATCATAGCAAAAGAGAAGCACCACCTACTGTTCTTTATGCAACTTCAACTGTCAGACAAAGTTGGAAGTTGTTCCATCTCCGTCTGTGATTCTCTTCTTGCATGTTTTGCATATTGCATTTCGTTTTTTTGTTGACTACTTCATAGTTTATGTACCTGGAAAAAAAAAAAAAACTACTCGCAGCATTTTTGAACGTTTTTTTTTCTTCTTAAAAAAAAAATCTGGTTAATTTGATTGGCTGTGCTACAGCTCAGGCACACATACGTACGGAGTGTGGTTGGAATAAATGAATGAATGAATTGAATGAATGGTGCACACTTTCTATATAATATGTGTGTTCAATTTTAGATTTGGGGTGAAATATCAAGTCTTTTCAAGTAAACCGGTTCAAGTCCAATTCAAGTCCCAAGTCACTGGTGTAAAAGTCCAAGTCAAGTCAAAGTCTTAGAACATTTTTTCAAGTCAAGTCTAAAGTCATAAAATTAATGACTCGAGTCTGACTCGAGTCCAAGTCATGTGACTCGAGTCCACACCTCTGTTATAAAATACATAATCTCCCCTAAACTCCTAAAAAACTAACATTCCATCTCTACTTCACAAACACATCTGTAATCACAGCTTGAAGCCTCACTACAGCC
Source organism: Simochromis diagramma (assembly GCF_900408965.1). Lineage (NCBI taxonomy): Eukaryota > Metazoa > Chordata > Actinopteri > Cichliformes > Cichlidae > Simochromis > Simochromis diagramma. The sequence continues at coordinate 5,836,896 of NW_024386941.1, forward strand.
CAGCAAATAATAAAAGATAATAATAACATTTTGGTGAAAAATATACAACACTGATAGATTTTTACTTTTGAAATGCCACAAGATGTGTGAATTTACCACCTCCACCAGATGGCACTGTTTCACAACTGTTTCCACTAGCTTTCCAACTTTCCTGCCTCTGAGCTTTTGTCAGCAGACACAGAGGTGTACAAAGGTATGCCTCGTCTAGGAATTCATTACCTTTCCATGTCTATGTATTGTCTCTTTCTCTGTTATTCTTTTATCTGAGCATCTTCACCTCTGTTTTGTCTCCTTTGTGTCTCTTTCTGAACAGTCCTACTTGCACAGACCTGAGGTAAGTGCTGGCTGTTTGGGGTTTTTTTTCTTCCTTGTTACCTTGTACTCCTGGACCACCCCATTCTGCTCCTCTTCTGGAGGGGGTTGCCAGGAGACGATGATGGCAGTCCCATTGTCCCCACTCTCTGTCACTGTAACCTTACGAGGAGGGGCACTGGGGGCTGGGGAGGTAGACAAAAGAAAAAAAAATGTTCATATATGATAGGGGGGAAAAAAAGCCTAAGTGCCTACAGTCTCTCCCTGCTTTCTCTGTGCAATTTAGCTGTCAGAATTTCTTCTGTGTGTGACTAAAGCTCATGTGTGAACAAATGACTAATTATCAAATTTATAAGCATTTTTTAAAATCTGAAACATCACTTTGCTAAATGTAAGTGTTTTTTGGGGGGTAAAAGCAAACAACTGTTATTCAGAATAGACAGTTATAGTGCTGGGGCATATGCTGCTGTGTGAGCGCCAACCTGTGATGGTAATTAAGCGCACACAAAAGAAAAAAGAAAAAGTCACAGTGTGCGTGAGTGTTACAAACAGACATCATTATGAGAAAACAAACGTTATGTTTAGAACTCCAGAAACAATTATCGACACAATTGGAAACAAAGGAGAATCCAGCAGAAAAAGATCAAAACACTCCCACACATGCAACACAGAAAAACGCACGCACTCCAGTAAACACTCTGCACTACAAATTAAAATTTGCAGTTGGGTTTAAACCAAACCTCACAAGTCTGCCACAACCACACCCTTATGAAAAATGAGTATAACACTTGCACTGGGGTGTCGTATATTGCTCGCCATACCCAAGCATGCGTGAATATAACACAGTTAGCGATAACATAATCCTGCCTGCTGCCAGCAGCTGTTGTATTCTCTCACACATGCAAGCCGTGCATATAAAACGGTGTAAACATGAAAACATGCATGCACACATGCAAGCACTGAAGCACTCTCGCACACAGCCGTACACATTTACACCCTCCCCACCTTCCTCCAGCGTCTTGCCAATTTTGACATCACTGTCTGTTCCCTGGAATTCATTGAAGAAGGGGCGGACTTTGAATTCGTATGTGACGCCCTTCCGAAGGTGCGGCACGACGGCGCTGCCCTCCCCAGGGGTTCGCACCTCAAACACGGCCCATTCACTCCTCTGTTGCCCCTCTGGTGAAGGCCTGTACATCACCTTGTAGCCCTGGATGTACTGTGACTGCTGCTCCACCTAGTGAACGCAACAGGAACAGAGGCAAAGGTGGTGTCAGCTTAACTGGATCATGCATGTAACAACTAACAGTGGCAAATGATACGGCAGCGTAATAAACTGTAGCATCACTGGACAGCCATGGATTCATGCAACGGATACGCCAGACGCAGATGGAATGGGGTGCTAACTCATCACATCACCCCTCTGTTTATCCATCCCCATCTTCTACATTTCTCCTTTCGAAAGTCTGTCTATGCGCCATTTGGAGCAGCAGTGATTTGTGCAAACCACACTATGAGGTCATTGGCCAAAGGTTCCTCCAAGTCTGGAGCTGCTTAAATAGGGCCCAGACTCCCAGAACTGCCTGTCTCATCCTGTCCTGCTCTCTACTGACTGCTAAAGTCAGGAAAGAGAATAAAAAGTGCACCTTTATACACGAAGTAGTAGTAGTAGTAGTAGTAAACAAAAAAACAAAAATACAAACAAACAAAAAAATGGTGTGTAGCTGAATAAAGACATTTTTTTAAATCATAGTGATAATTAATGTTACTTCCAACAGGGTTAAAGAAAAGAATAACTGTTAACCAGTATGCTAATATCCCTATGAGTCCCTGTGGAAGGCAGGCAGCACTGGCTTGTAAAGATTTTAGTGATTTCTTTATCCCTCCCCCATAAAATATGCTGCTGGCTCAGGTGGTCTTCATTAAGCTGAAAACTGTGCAAGCATTTACCACAACACAAAGGAAAATGTAAAACCAAGAAACTGCACATTGAGAATAGATTTAACCCCACAAAACAAGGAAGTTGTGGTGCTCCCTCCTGTCATGTCTTTTACTGGAACATTCCAGCGAGACAGAGCAACTGGGCAGTAATGGTTTAAATCAGTCTTGACATGTCAGTATCCTTTTTACATTTCCTAAGCCCCATTTATCACTCACTATGGCACTTCATAATACCTGGGAATGCTGGGGTGGCCTTGTGTCAAAAGACAGAACTGGGATTGTTTTTACCCCTTGGTGACCCCCATCCTATAGTCTAATATCTACTATGCAAGGAAGTCGGTGGAGCACAAAAGCGTATTTGCATTGTTCCAAAAACATACATTTGCCAGATTAGTTATAGAAGGCCATTGGTACTTGTTATTTAGCTTGTACCAGCAAAGAAAAATCACCATGAGCTGCCGTTTCTACTTCTTCCTCACCCACCTATCCGTTTTAACATCTGTAAGCCATTTCTACTTTAGAGCATGAGTTGGCAGCTTCTTCCTTCTCACTCGTATTATTTTAACAGCCGTCAACTGTTTTCAATCTTAGATGGCACAGTCTGGCATGGCACACACTGCTATATAGCACTACATGGCCTGTTGCAAGAGGTTGTGCTCTGAAGTCTAGCTTTTGGGTGGATGAGTGGTCCGCTATAGACAGAACTGCAAATCTTTGGTTTCTGGCCAGCTGACCAGTTCAGACTGATGCCAGATGGACACTAAGAAAACTTGGATTGTGTTCCAGGCTGCTTTCTGCAGTGTCCTTTCTCTGTACGATGCTAGGATGTTAGTACATCTGCTCGGCTAAGTGGTCTGACAAATTGACCATAGGCCTATAACTAAACTAACCTTGAAGCTCTAGTGACGAGCTATACCAACGATCCACTCTGCAATCTGATCCTGAGAAAAAACAAACTACAACAGTCCATTCATTGCTAAAATTATACTCACTGTCCACTGAACCCTGACAGATGAGGAGGAGAGAATAGTGGGGTTGTGCAGGTGGATGACAGCATCTCCTAGCTCCCTCTGAATCTGACGATGGTCCACACCCTGACTGGTGGGAGGGATATCTGTGTGGAGGCGAACAAAAATGAAAAATAGTGGTTCATATTTTAAAACTCCAAATGTGACATTATTATATTTTTAAATTTACATCAATAAGAATTTATTATATAGTTCTCACCTTGTGTTTTCACAGCATCAGTGATTGGACTGGGATCGCTCAGCCCATAGGCATTGGCTGCCCGTACTAAGAAGAGGTAGACTGCACTGGGCTTCAAGCCCTTCAGTACAAATGACTCAGGTTTCACATGCTCTGCCAAGGTCTGCCAGCTGCTTCCTGATGCATGACTGTGGACACACCACAAAGAGAATTAAGATTTAAAAAGCTTTAAATGAAGCCCTCCAGTTATTAGTTTGTTCTTGGCCAAGCTTTACCTGAAGGCTTCTATGATATAGGAAGTGGGCGTGGCTCCAGCATTAAGGTTTGGTTTCCAGGAAAGCGTGACAGAGCTACGGGTAACATCAGTGACCTCAGGTTTGGAAGGAGCGCTGGGGATCAGGTTTGGGTCAGTAGGTCTGTTTGGCTGGAATTGGGCCCCAGATTCTAAATGCAGAACAGAGAAAGGCAAATAATAAGGAAAACATAGTCTACTGCTGTTTTCCAACAACCAGGGGAATGTGGAACATCTCCAAGGCTTATGTCTCGTGTTCGCCTTCAGTTTAAATAAACACAATCACCAAAATAAACGAGAAAAAAAGAATACACTTGTTAGTAAAATGGTTAGGCTTACCTTGGACCTCTAAATAGGCTTTCCAAGAGGCCTCTCCACTGGGTGTGGAGGCAGTGCAGGTGTAGGTGCCAGTGTCACTGAGCTGAAAGAGGAGGAGGAGAAGGGAGGATGTTTGTTTAAATGGAAATTATTTAAATGTGTCCCACGGTTTCCTGAACTGGGCTCTGCCTCTTGTTATCTTCACCCTACCATCATTGCTTTTGCTTATTGACATGCTGAAGGAGTCTGTAGCAGGCAGCTGTCATTGCCTGATAATCTCAATATCATCTCCTTTTGAGCAGAAACTGGGGGAAAGCAGCTGGAAAGGCCAAAAGTGGCGGAGCATTCCTAGTCAAATGGAAAAGATTTTCACAGGATCATACACTAATTGGAGACCTTTTCTCCCTTTGCCATCCACCTGAATGCCAAACATGAAAGTGACTGCTCTGTGCAACACATGTGGTATATGTTTAAACCTTGATTCATGATTCATGTGCTTGTAGATGTACTGTAACTTTGCCAGACAAAGACAAGGTTCACTTGCATTTTGGAAAATGTGAACCATTGTGCAGCAAATGGGTAATTTAGTATATTTGTGGAACTGGGCATAACTGGAAAAGGGCTTATTTGTCTTTCTTTCTGACTAGTTTGTTTTGAATAAAAATAAAATTTTAATAAAATTCTATTAATGCATTAGGTTCAGGGGAAAGAGTTCTTTCAGTTAAAATGCAGCAGTTTAAGAAAAACTGAAGAAACACATGTTCTCTTTAAAAAATAAAGTCAAAGTTCCAGACATCTGGATCTGGATCCAACCAAAAACAAATCAGAATTTCTTGGCTTGTAGCCTGAATTTCCTCCTAATTTAACTGAGATTTGTTGACAAGTTTCTAAGATGCTAATAAGCCAAACATGAAACATAAACATGATGGCACAGATTACAAAAAGGTACATTTTTAAAACTGTCTGTTCTGTCAGCTGGAGTCTATGCCGCTGCTTGATACTAATAACTCTGTTACGGTTTGTTAGTGATCGACGCTATTCTGACACTACTGTGCTTATGTTTAGACAGTAAAACAGAAAAAAATGAAAAAGATAAATGTTTGAATCATGAAGTATAAGCATATCCTGTCAACAGACCTCTGTTTTCCCCCCACCCAAATAAGAATAAATTCATTAAAACAGTAACACCCGCAAAACAATATGAATAAAATATATCACCCTACACATCAAAAACATCTTCATTAAAATATTGTCTGGTATAAATGACAAGTTCATTAATGTAAAGTGCCTGCAGAGTTTACTCTTCTACAGCAGGGGAAGGGTTCAAATGCATCTCCTTTCCTGCCTGGCGGCCCAGTCGCACTGCAATCTTGTCACCACAAGACGTGCCGGCATTCATCAGAACGCCGCAAAATGACGTGACCTCTGACCCTGTGACGCCTCCATCTGGAAGACACGTCGTTGCCCCCTCCTTGTCTCTACCTAGAAGTGTGTTCAGCATCACACAGCTTGCCATGACACATAGACGTGTGCGCACACACACACACACGAAGCCCACAGCGCCTGCTGACTGACAAGAACTACAGACTGTTCAACTTCACAGACTCCATTTCAGATCTGCGGCAACTGACTGACAGCCTGCTGAGGGTTGGCTGCTGGCAGGCAACACATGCTTTATTTACCAGCCAGCAGGGGTTTGCCAAGCACATTATGCATGTGATATGGGTAACCTTGAAGTCTATTTTAAATTGATTGAAATCATGTATTATATATAGTGTATATAAATACATGGCAATTTAGGAGATTTTGAGTGAAATTATGAACAGCAGTGGGTACTACGCTGTCCTTTAACTTTGCTTGACACTAAAAACAGACTTTTTTTAAACGTGTCCAGGTGTCTCACCTTTGCATAGCGTATCTGCAGTGCACCTGTGTCCAGTTGCTTGACCCTGGAGTCATGTGTGGACACTAAGACGCCGTCCTTCCTCCACAGGATGGTGGGTGTAGGGTTACCAGATGTCACACAGTTAAGAACAACCGTGCCATCCACAGCCACCGTCTGATTGGTTGGGCCTTGGCGGATGACTGGTGGCGGGCGGTCTGACACAACTGTGGAAGCAGGAAGGAAAATGGGCAATTATGTGGATGGCGCTAATCTGTGAAGGTTTCATGTGGTGTAGCGGGGAAAGAAAAGACACGGGATTCAGTCAGTTATATCCAGCTTGTGGGAGTAAACACACAAAAGGTATAGAACGGTGAGAATTGGGTAAACAACCTTGTAACAATGAAAGAATGGGAAAACTGCAAGGGTAGCAGGAGAGGAATTAAATTCAATTTTAAGAACTGGAAGCAATTTTCTAATCATTCAACAGCAGGAGTCCAACTTAGCCAAATAAAAACAGTGTAATTAAAATGAAAGCGGCTCAGATACTTCAGTCCTCTCGCTGCAGATCCACTAGACGACTAGCAGTATACATAAAAACGCTTGCAGCCAACAATTCCCTGGCCCATCCCCCTGCCATAAAACACCAAACAGGGAAAAAAGGCTTAAAAAAAAAAAACATCTAGCCAGAACAGACAAAGGTATTAGCATGAGGATGTTTAAACTCCTCCCTGTCTCACAGCCTGTGAACCCCGGGTGTTCAACACAAATCAAACAAAGACACAGAGTGAAAGCGTGTGTTTGACAGAAAAAGGATGTAATGCACAAAAACGGCGGAAGACTTTAAATAATTTCTGCCGTTTGCGATTCATCATATTCCTACTATAGGTTTTCTGCCTCCCCCAGATTATCATTATTATTCATAGCACTATTGATGACCACTGCTGTCAGCCCCACTGATTTACTAGCAAGTTGCATTCAGTGAGAAGAACTCAAATTAATATCTAACGCAGTGTAAAAGCAACACATAATGATATATGTATGTGTGCGTAGATCTTCAGAACCATGCTGTGGTGTAATCTGTGGGCTGCTTTGTCTTTGCTTTTGTGCCGGGGATGGTGCAATTACTAAAACACTGTCAGCATGACCTGTAATTACCAAATCTGCCTGCGGAGAAGTAGTGGCCTCAGAGCGGCCTGCTCACTTTAATAACTGTTATTATTATCCAGAGAGCACGACAGAATGAGAGAGAGAGGAGGACGTAGATTTGGAGCACGCCATTGTAGGTCTTAAATGAAGAAGGACATTTGTTAAATGAAGGGATGAATCTAGGTGTGTCATAGACAAACTAATAGCTGCCCAGATTACTGTGGGAATGGTGGAAGTGAAGCCAAGGTTAGTCCACCAGGCTTGTCAGGGATTGGCTAGAAGGGTAATTAGAGGACCCAATCCAGACCTCACCACATGGCTACAGTCTTCCAACAGTAGACAGCAGCAAGCCAGCCATGGAATACTGAAGGAGACTTTAGCCAGTGTGAAGCCAGCGAAGCCAAGTACTGCGCCACGGTCTGGGTGCACAGGCACCAGAGAGTCTCTACCTCTGACAGGAACACAACGAACTGGCCAGACCAGACCTCACAAACCTCACTTTGGATATTAATATGCTCTGAAGCAAAGCCACAGCATTACATTTGAACAGCATTATACCAATAAACCAAAGATTATCTGAAATTCCGAAGTATTATCCGACGTATTCCTCTAAATTTCCTCCTAGTGTTCCTAATTCTCTCTCAGGCTTTGTTATATGCAAAAAGGGTGTTTAAAAGAAGTTTGCCTACCATCTGTGACCTCTAGCAGAGCCTTGGTGATCACACTGCCAGCAATGTTGAGGGCCTGGCAGCTGTAGTATCCCCCATCTGAGCGCACAGCATCAGTGATGGTCAGATCCCCAGTCTGAGACACTGAAAACCGACTGGAGGGTTGAGGAGGTTGATAGGAGAACAGCAGGTTCTAGAATGGATGAAAAAGGATTACATGTGGTCACCATTTTAGTATTTCCTTGAGCAAATCAACTGGACAGATGGAAGATTTCATTCTAAAATGATAGCCAATCATGTGAAATAAGCTTACAAATAGTTATTTACAAAGCTTTTTGAGATGAAAACTTTTACTGCAGTTTATTTTATTTACCTGACTGCCTTCCCGCTGCCAGAAAATGGCCGGTTGTGGGTTTCCAGTGGCCTCACACTGGAAGGTGACAGTTCTGCCAACTCCAACCACCTGGTTCTTCGGTCTTACCACAAATGCTGGCGGTACTGGAGGACAGCCATGAAAATGGTTAGCCAATGAATAGACAAACACACTACTGCCTATTACATTTATCACAGTATTATAGTTACAAGAGGGTCTGAGTTCTATGAATAGAAGACAAAGGAAATGTAAGCGCAGGCCAATGTGCTTGTATTTAATCTGTTATTGAATCCGGCTCGTTTTCAAAACTTTACATGATGTGTGCACAGCAGATCAAACAGTATGCTGATCAAATGCAAAAATGCAAGCATATTATTGTTGTAATGAATAGAAAAAACAAGGCTCACTCCTGTGCCCCTCATTTGCATGGGCAAGGGCATGGACCATTAAAATTTACATGGAAATGGGGAATAAATTTAAACCATCTGTCCATGCTGACACCCTCCAGTAGTGCAGACCTCAACCACAATGCCATATCCATGCATGTTAATGACAAAGTCCATCTCAGACAAAGTGTGGTGACACAGACCAATGTCACATGGTGACACTAGTCTCAGTCTGTGAGGACAAATAACCTGTATGTAGAGGTCGAGAGGCAGCCCAGTTTTAGCTTTTAATATCAAAAGCGCTGTGGATATGCCCTCAAATGATACAACTCTGCACACATTTTCATATTTTTTTACACAGTGGCTATATAATACATAAGAAAAGCAATCTGAAAACTGTCACTTGAAATACAGAAATAATTTGTCCATGAATAAGATGGGGTTTGGTAATGCATAAAAGGGGAAAATAATAGAATGAAATGGTGCAGCTTTACCTTGGAGGCCCAAGCTGAGTGTACTTTTTTTTTTTTTTTTTACCCATTAATGTCCTTTTGCCACTGTTGCCCGTGACAACTGAAACATGAGTGCTGATTGGATGGTGGAGAGGTGATGTGAGGAGAATGGAGGGGGGTTGTGACAGCTTCCTGTCTCTGTCAGGGCGGTGAATAGGTGACGGGTGACATTTCAACTTACCAGACACAACTAAAAAGGAAACAAAAACACAACAACAACCCAAAGGTGAATAAATAAATATTAAACAGCATGACACAAAGAGGAGAGACAAGGAAAACAATGTGATGTCCACATGTACAAATAATCATGCCATCATCAGTAAAACATGTCATATTTCATACTTCACTCAAACCCTAGGGACCACACGATAACATGCAAAGAATAATTCCTGTGAATGAGTCAGAAAGGCATTGAAATGCATCTGATTCAATGTGATTTTAATTTGGGAAGGTGTTCAAGGACAGGAAAAATGGCAGACTAAGTGAAATAAAAAGGCACAGCGATATGAAGCACACAGAGCAGATGTTTTATGCTCAGCAACATCAAGCTTTGTTTATCCTTTTTCCTCTTGTTCCAGGTGTTGTGTGAAGGTGAACATCCCTACACCCTTAATGAGGTTTAGAGCACCCTTAGGAATGGCTACACCAGTCTCTTAAATGTAGCCTTGCAAATGTACCCCGGGACTATAAAAACACAAGGTGAATGTTAACTGTCACTCTCCGGTCATAAATCTCCCCCAGCCAATCACTCACCTTATCTAATCTGTCTGCTTCAACGGCTCCCTCGGAAACATAAACGCTGTCAGTCAGAGTAATGACCAACCTCTTCCTCCTCCCCCTGCCTATCGCTGGCCTTTAAAATGCAAATAGCATGCACATCAAACAAACCTAGAAGACGCTCAGCACTATCCATGTGCGAGATGCTCCAGGAACACACAGTCATGTGAACGTACACAACACCCCCTTCACCTTGCAACGCTTCCACACACCCATTCATGTGTGTCTAAGCCTTTAATTAGGTAACCCTACCTCTCCCATGCTGCTGTGATCACAATTGTGGACCTGGTGGGAGAGGAGATCTTTAAACCTGACCTGGCTACTTTGTTGTGAGCTTTCTTCTGGCTCACAGAGCAGAGGTTAGTCTATCGATAAGCTGATCAGAGCAGCCGAGGAAAACACACCGAGCACTGTGGCATCCAGCCCAATAGGAGGCAGACTATGTACCGAAGACCACAGCAGAGATATTTATAGGGGTTTGATCGAGGCTGCTGTTCAGTGGGCCTGTCATCAACACAAGACTCAGGCTGCATGCAGAGGATTTGGCCTGATTAATAGCAGCTCCCACTGGGAGATGTACATCATACTTTATTCTGTCCCTCGCTGAGATTTTGTATTCTGTACATGAGCCGATGTGGAGATCTCACAACAACAGGCAAATATTTATTATCACAGGTTTTGGTATTTATTATAACTCGAACTGCACACACAAAGCCGGCGGGAAAGTTCCTCTCATTCACTCTGTTTTGGCACCAGTTCCAAGTCTCCTTCCAGACCCTTTACATGGGTTATTAGCAGAGCTGCTCTAGGGACCACCATTGCATTCATGACCTTTCTGCACATAAATCATGGCTAAGGACAAACTTAACCAGCTAAGAAATAATAACACATCGACTTTTTTTAAAATTCTGTGCACTACAATGTGAAACAATGTTTAAATTCCATACTGCATAAACATTGTCCCCATGCCCACTGTAGTGTGTTTTTTTTCTAATTCTTAAACCTTATAGATTTTGTATTTTCAGAACTTAATGAATAGCTGAACAAACTATCTCAGGACTACATTCTCAAGTGGCTTAGATTAGCTATTTTACAATCAATGTATAAATAGAGCTGGTGACTTGGCCAATTCTGTGTTTCTTCCATCAATCAAATGAATATTTCACTTGACATATTTATAAGACCAGAGGAGCTGTAGCAGACTGACAAACACATGTGTAAGACAATAATTCACTGATTAAGTTAGTAATGAGAGCAGAGCGCATTGAAAGAAAAATAGCCCCAGGCGCCACTTTCACAATGTCGTCATTGTTCGCTGACAATCCCACCACAGAAAGCGTGAAAATCTCCCCGTCCATACAGAACAGCATTCTTCTCAGAAACTGTCCCGCTCTATAATAGATTAGCTTTGAAGGCCAGTATCTTTAATACTGCGTGTCTCGCTATAGTTCTAATATTTTTTTTGCTCAATCAGCTGCAATGATAAAGACATTTCATAATGACATTGTAGGAAATGACTTCTACATTGAACCGTATTTTAAATCCAGTTCTAATTAAACTGGTTTTATCTTGCATTTACACATGACCACACAATTAGAAGAAAAACTTCAATTCAAAGAATATTTATATTCATTTCATTTCAGCCTTATATGCCCCTTTACTTTTCAGGCTTAGCAATATTGCCCTACTTTGAGTTTTGATTCAGGGCAACAGCAATGCCCACTGAACCCACAGGCTAAACGACTGCCCCCCATAATGCTGTTGTCTTCAGTACTATAGCGGCATCTTACTACCTATACATCATTTACTCTACTTTGGCCTGCTCAGACCTACAATTACCCAGCTTTTCTTTCCATTCCTGTGCCCACATCTGTAATTAGAAGCATGTCATTTCCGGGCGTGGGACTGTGGCCTGCTAGTCTTTAATTAGCTGGACTACTCAGTGGCCACAACCTCGATGGCCTCCTCGTGTCCTGGTCTGAATAAAAGTCATGAAATTCAAGGATAAATGGAAATGATTCTAGGAACTTGGGTTTAGGCATCAGCCATCGTTGGATTTAACCATAGCATTAGCTCAAGGAGTCATATGATTTAAGTTACATGCTATTCACCTGGTGTTACACTTGGAGAGAAAAAATTGGTTTCTAACTCTGTGGAGGTGGTTTTTCTTTGTAGTTTAAGTGGTTTTTTTGTACCTTTCTAACTCTTATAATATGTGGGCAAACAGTAATGTATTAAAAGAGGGTCAGGGCTTTGCTTCTCTCCTTCTCCACACAGCAGGGAACTGGCCCGAGGTTAAGACATTTAATTTCCACTCAGGACAGGAGAGGTTTTAGAATTTCAAATATGACCCTTGCTCAGGAGAACAGCTTATTGAACTGGTGCATCAATGCTGTTCCCTTTCATTAACTAAGCTTTCATCAGGGAGAGAGAAAGAATGAAAAAAGGCAATAAGAGAAGTAGATTTATTGACGGGTTTATTGGCAGGTGTGCCTAATCTTGCTCCTCAAACCAATCTAAAGATCGCTGTCTTGTGGAGAAAAGCAAGAAATAATTGCAAAGGGTAGCCATGTGAGGATGAAGTATCTTTTTTTAACATGTGGGGGTTGGCAGAGGAATAGAATTGCCTTGTCTCCTTAAATCTCGGCTGTGCAGACTGCTGGTAGTGACATTAATATGACTGACCTCACTGGAGAATTCTTTCTCCCCCTCTATCCTCTTCACCACAATTGCCCCCAGCCCCAAATCCCAACCTGTTCTGCATCATTGGTGAGGCACCTCCATGACCAACATACTCACTGCCCTTCCATCCAACACCACTAAGCTCCCCCCTCCTTCCCACCCGTCTTGTCTCACCCGACTCTCAGCATTCCCCCTTAGTTTGCCGTTAAATGGTCTCTGTGTTCCTCTGATTCTCAGGAGGGTTTGGGGGGTGATCCCAGCCCCCAATTCCTCTGAATGGTTTCTTTCTGAATGTTCATACTCTGTGACCAGCTGCTTTATATTCCAACTGTGTTAATAAGACATCCAGTTGAGACGGTTACTGGAGGCACTGAGATATTCCATATTTTCACAAATACTATTGTACATCTTAAAATGTGAAGGAAGACAGGCCTCCGGAGTAATGCCACTTGTATAGGGCAAATGAAATCGATTACAGCCGAGCTCCCATGTGCTCTCTACAGCTGTTATGGATTTTTGCGTTTTGTTTTATTAGAAATCAATCAGCTAATTGAGAGAGAATAGCTGAAAGTGATGACCATGTGGCGCTAAAGCTGAAGACCATTATTGCACCGTAGCTGGGCTAAACTTCATTTAAATCAGGCAGCACAATAACCCAAAATGGAAATGAATTCAGAATAGCTGTCCAAGGGGCCATGAATAACATATTTGTAGGACTACAGGAGTATTTTGTCTTACCGTGGACAGTGAGCGTAGCTGATGCCTCTGCCTTGCCCACCATATTCTCTGCCACACATGTGTAGGAGCCCACATCAGCAGAGACCAGACGACGGATCTTCAGGGTGTGGTCCTCGCGAATTTCATACCTAGATTAAAACAGGTACTCATACATCACATGTCAAAGACACAAAAACAGTTGCAGACAAAGACAAAAGCGAGGGTGGATCAAACAAAGACAGGGAGTGTGTGACTTAGGCAGGTATTGTGGGATGAAAGGGGACCAGTTGATGAGTCAGACCTTCCTTTCGGCAGATCACCATCATCTTTCCTCCAGCGGACAGTGGGAACTGGATCGCCACGGGCCTCACACCTGAACTCTACGCTTTGGTCCACTAACACCACCTGGCTACTCGGGCGACGGACAAAGCTGGGACGCTCTGCAGAGATGAAAAAGAGCACGTAAATGAACACACAGCAGTCCTTCAATCATGCTTTTTTAATAGAGCTGAAGCTTTGATTCCATAAAAAAAAAACATAAAAAAATCTCAGATCCATCCAAATAAAAAAAAAAAAACAACTAAAAATAAATCACAGTGGAGAAAGTTTAAAAACAAAAAAGGAAAGAAAAGGCAAAAACAGTCGTTTTGTATTTATTTAAACCAAGGTGTCAGTGTTCATGCTAATATAATCTCTCATTATTATTCAGTTTCTAGTACGTGTCAGTTCAGTAAATGAGTTTTCTGATTTGCCTTCCTCTGCTGTTCACCATTTTCTCTCTTTTTAGTGCAACTTCCCTTTACTTTGCCCTACTTTACCAGATAAGCGCCACCACAAAGATTCAATGTAAGCTTACATTGAATCTTTGTGGTGGCGCTTATCTGGTAAAGTAGGGCAAAGTAAAGGGAACTTGACTTGACTTTTGAAAGTCAAATTGCTTGGGAAATCAATTTAGAGCACCTGCATGTGCCCAAATATTGATGTTTGGTGCTAGAGTATTTTTATTTGTAAATCCATCATGGATCCAAGCTATAGCAATATTTGAATCCCACCCCAACAAAGATAGACACCTATAAGACAAAATCCAGTATACTATAGAAGCCAGATGGTATATACCACTCTCGGTCCGACTCTCTCTGCTCAACAAGTCACAAAAGTAAAAAAAAAAAAAATATATATATATATATATATATATATATATATATTAGTAATTTATAATATTGAAAAATAAGAAATTCACATCTCTTAGTCTTAACACATTCCATCAGATGGGACATGGTGAATGGACTGGTTCTTATATAGTGCTCTTCTACTCGAGCAGGCAATGCACTTTTTATATAGGTCTCATTCAGCTTCTATCCAACATTCACATACACACCCGATTAATGCATTTGAGTAACTCTGGGTTCATTATCCTGCCCAAGGATACTTTGGCAAACAGACTGGAACATCCAGGGATGAAACCACCAACATTCCAATTAGTAGATGACCTGCTGTACCTCCTGAACCACAGCCACATACCATGGTTAGTTGTTGTTGTTGTTTTTTTTATAAATTTATTTAGAAAGAGGGGCAATACATATTAATGAACATTTAAACAAATGTAAGTTGTAAGGACACTAAGAACTTAAATGAAGAATTTCTTGATTATGACACTCAGAAAAGTAGAAGGAGTAGCCCTTATGTATTCTGAGTTTATTTCACTGTAATTTTCTTAGCTTGACAAAAAGTTTCTGGGGAAAGGAAATAAAGGAAGTGAAGAAGATGATGCTAAAAATCAGGAGTCTGGACATGTTCTGTGCTTAGGCCAGAGAGAGTCAGGGTCAGAGGTCAGTGACGGTGAAACAAGATGCAGCTGGTTTGCAGGGAAGCTGCAGAGAACAGCCTGAGATTCATAATGAAGTGTGAGATTGGAGGTAATCTCACACTTCATCTGATAAAGGTCAGTGACACCATTTAGTAACCTGGGAGGGAGACGATCATAGCTTAACATCTGGACCTTTGTTTTTATTCTGCAGGCCAAAAAAAAGAAAAGTGTGTGGCCGTTGCATGTTTTGGGGGTAGCATTAGAAGCAGAAAAATAGACAAAAATCTGAGGTACATACCAAGCACTGTAAGTTCAGCTATTTCGCTTTCACGTTCTCCAACCATATTTGTGCCGACGCACACATACTTCCCAGCATCGCTTTTCCGGGCATTTGTAATCATCAATTTCCCTCCACGTATCTGTGAAAGCAGAAGAGAAGGTGATAGGCTTTGTATGGAGAGAAAAATGGCAATATTAGTCTGAGAGACACTTGGGACTTGTTGTTGACACACAGAAAACAGCAAAGCCCAAACATTAGGAAACATTTCCTGATTGCACTCAAGAATTCCAGCGAGCATTTATGCACCAGAAGCCCATTACAACACCGTGATAAAATGCACTCACAAACATATAATGGCTTGATGGGAAAGAGGCTTTTCACTCGGTTTTTGCTTTGAGCTTACGGAGACACAGTCCAACCGGATGACTTTAGTCTTTAGTTGTTTTATGCTGTTTGCAGTCATATTGAACTTGACTCTAAGCCACTATCAGCTGACCTGTTTCTCCTCAGGGTACGCCAAGCTAAAGAATACTTTTCAAATCCAGCAGAACCACAGCTCACTGAGGTAACACCTGAGGCATTTTTTATTATTTTTTATGTGCGTTCATACAACTACAAGTGAGAGCAAGTGGACATTCACACATGAACTACATACACGTATACACACCCACACACAGAGGAGAAAATGTGTGTTTGTCCAGGTGAAAGTCATGTCTGTTATTTCCCAGGGCTTTGATTACAGGCCAGAGGAGATGCTTTGTTCTCAGGCAGTCGGAAAAGCAGTCCTGGTCCCAGCACAGGCCCCTCAGCCCTTCTCTCTGCTGACAACCGTGCCAGTCAGCAGAGATGCACACAATAGCACGGTGCACGGTGATCTCTGTGCCCTGATAAAGCTTAAGGTTTTAAATGCACACATCAGCCTGCAAGACCAGGACCACCCTCTGCAAGCATGTAATGGATAGCTTCATTAGGGAACACCTGACAGAGAACTTGACACACAATATTGCAACAATCTGCTTCAGCCATGACCACCGTGTTAAGCCCAGTTACACATGTAGTCACATGCGTGCTAGGGCATCTCATCTATACCTCAAACAGCGTGTTTTCATCTGTTTTTGTAAAGTAGTTGCAATAAGTTTAACTTTCTTGAAGGACAACTTTGGACAGCAGACACATTCTTCTGGTTCTGCGGCATTCCTCGGCCCTTCACCCCTGATTAATATTCATGGTAAAGCAGGAGGCAGAGGGACTTGAAGAGGCTTGGAAGCCTGGCTTATTTAGGGCACCCTGTGGTGCTGGAGGGGTTTGAAGTATCATTATGTTACTGTTTGTTTGAGGAAAGGCTTAACAGCTAAAACACTGTGACACTCACAAAGGCCCAAGGTCAGGGCAGACCATGCAGCAGAGAAAGAGGGGGTGTACTGTTGGTTCCACAGGGCTTTGACATGAGGAACCACTTAAGGCCCCTGTTCCCTCTATCCATATCCTTACCTCTGTGAGTCTGTGGCAGTTTCCCATTCTCTGCAGGCATATTTGGAGTGCCAGAGCAGCAGGGACTCTGAGAGCTGGCTAAAGTAAATGAATGTAGCAGCGGCCCTCTTTTTTTTCCTGCATGCATATCCTCTCAACACAACACAGTGCAGCACACTGGCTGCTGAAAGCCCCAACAATCTGACCATTATCCCTGCAGTAGAGGGAGATGGCACTATCCTGTTGCCTTTTGTCTCATGTCATTTGGCAATGCTGATAATGCAAAAGCCCCCCATTCAGCACCAACTCTGTTGGTATTCACACAGCAGTTCATTTTCCAGGCCGATAATTAGCCACAACTACAGCACAAAACGAGAAGGACAATGTGCTGCATTTTGGCCATTTGTGATGCAGACTCTCTCTCTAACGAGACAATGGTCTAGGCTTAAATACTGGCATTTTCTCTTTTTCTATTTAGTTGTCCCTCCCTTATTGTTCCTGGAAGACCATTTAGACAGAGTTGAGAGGGATGTGGCCAGCTGCTGCTAGTGGCACAGCAGCAGGGTAACTTACTTTTTATGGCTGTGGGAAACCTTTCGCATGAAGTCATGAATATATGTGAAATGGCGCACAAAGTAGGGACGTATACAATATCAGGCAGGTGGTTTTAATGCCGTGCTGGATCCATGTGTGTCACGGCACGCAGTGTGCAGTAGGTGTTTACGTATAGCTGGCTAAAATAGATAGCACATAGAAGAATTCCGTGCGCTCTCTCTTCCTTTCTGGAGTTAATTCCCTCCTTTTTAAGCTATATCCAGTAAATCCAAGCCATCCCAAACCCAGTATAAAGTGCAGTGCAGAGAGAAAATCCCCACTGCAGGTGGTTTGGGACCTTGCTCTGATCAACAGTGATCACCAAGGAGACTGCACGTTTAAGCATGCTGCATGGTGGGAGAAGTGGATTGAAACAAACATAACAATGCAGACTAGATGGGGTGGGGTTTGACGAGCTCAGCTGTTCATTACATTAAAAAGACCTCTGCTTCTCCCTCTATGGTCATTCATTGCAACCAAATTTACTATATCATAAACAAGCTTGCCGTATGATTTTTCTATTTCTAATACAACTTGATCTGTTAACATCTGTCACCACAGTTGATTACACATATTCCGATTGCCATTCATGACGTCTGGCGCTACTTTTAAAATGGTCATTTGGGAACACTCAATCTGTACGGTTTTGTACTTGACAGGAAGTTTACAGTGAGCAACACCAGCTGGTCCAGACTGTTTTTAGTTCCTCAGAAGGCCCAACATTGCTCCAAGCTACAAGGACACAACTGAGTCATTAAGCAGCAGCATTGAAAACGTTTACTCAGAGAATTTCATCCAACAGCGGACAAAAGTCATAGCTTCCACTATTCTGGGTGTAAAATCAGTATTATTGCAGAAACAGGAACAGTTTATCCGTGTTGTTCTTAAATAGGCACAAACATGATTAGGTGGAAGAACGTGTGTGTGAGGCATGCATGACACGGAGATGAAACAGGACTGCTTTATCTTCAAAGTATGAGGTAGTCCAGTAGATAATAACCAAAACTGAAAGGGTAAAGGATGACAGAGATTAACATTCCTTTTATTTTACAGAAGATCAAATGTTGAACATGAATAGTTTTGATGTCAGTTTAAGGAGAGAACACTATCTGTGATGCAACAGCGGGCAAAGATAGCTGCTGTGCATACAATGGCCAGATATGCACTATTTGAATGTGTAAATACTACACTAAATTCCTCCAGTCAACAAGGTCCACTGTGTAGTGAAATTTCCGTGCTCCTCAGTGACAACTGACTAAACTCAGAGACAGATATGATTTAATTCTCTTTAAACCAGATTATGCGCTTGTTTCTTTCAATTATGCTGTGCAGCGTCCAGATTTCCTGAATGTGCAGCTTAGGAAAAAAAACTGAGAAAGAACAGCTACACTGTTAAAGAGCTTGGGACTCAATATATCCAACCTCAACTCACCCTCGCTGTGCAAAACTGTGTTCAGTCATGAACAGCTCTCCGCTAAAGATAGCCAGCAGCGATAAATCACAATTCTGACCTGCCCAGAAAGTTTTATTTTATTGTGCACAAGTAGCCCAGGCTGGTTTTTCAGCGACAGACTGCAGGCATACTGAGTGGAACATCTTTATTAGTAGCTTATATTTATTATCTGGGCAAGATTAGATTTTCCACGACTGTACAGTGAAGTTCAGCACTTTGTCAGCACTTGGGGGGCCAAATTCTTTGATTGCCTAAAAATTGTACAATGTGCAGCCAGAATCTTAAAATCCATCTAGTCAGATTGTTAAAATGTGATCCAGGCGCACTACTAACTACTGCCTACTCACTGCCTGCTTATGTTAGCCAACTGCTGAGTTTGACTTACTTCTAGCGAGCGCAGTATAATTAAACTCAAGTAAAAATCTCCTGCTCAAGAACAATTACTACAGACACAAACTTGTGTTTGCTACAAAGTGTTTAAGCTAGGGATAATCAAGAAACATCTTCAGTAAGCAAGCATGTAGAGCTGACTGATACTGTTGTGCTGGCCTGGGTGCTATTTTAATTAAACTGAATAATTGGTGGTTTGGTTGTAAATGCAGATAGTTGTTGTTTTGATTCTGCAGTCAGTCCTGCTGCTGCTGAGTGCAACTTTCTTCGATTCCAGTCAGCTCATTTCTCCCTCCTGATCTACACTTCTCCTGGTTGATTTCACCAGTAGGCCATCCCTAATCAATGCAATGCTGCCAGCTAATGGAGCAAGACTAATTCCATACCTCAGTTATTAAGTGCAGAAGGCATCAAGATTGGGTATTTTGGGTTTGGGAATTGCTATTTGTGAATAATGAGCCGAACAAATCAATCTTTCAACAAACGCTGAGGTGGTGGTAATGACTTGACCTAGAGTACTAGGTCATTCTCTCTCATAGATTTAAACAGACATATACAAAGCAGTCTCTAAGCTTCAGTACATGTCAGCGATAACAGTTACTTACAGTGATTCTCTCATCTCTGTCATCAATATTCACTCCATCTTTTTTCCATGATATGGTGGGTTCAGGATGTCCACGAGGAGGTTGACACTCCAGGACTGCCGGCTCCCCCGCTGCCACAATCACATCTGCAGGATTTTGTCTGAAGTCGTCACGTAGAACTACGAGAAAACACACAAAAAAGGGAAACATTTAATGAAATGCTAAAATGTTTCCCTCTGGGGATGGTATGAAAAAGGAAGAACGAAAGAAGCACGCTATTGAGGTGGGTTTTTTTTTTTTTTTTTTAAAAAAACAACAACAACAACAACAAAAAAACAACACTTTAAGTCAAGTTGTCTTAACACACAAAACTGGCTCTGCATCAAATGACAAAATGTTGAGCATATCTCGCTTCTGATTTACTCCATGCAGAGGATCATTGTGTACTAAAGAGTGTGTCTGTTATTGCATCTTCATCTCTCCTTGACCTTTCATATTTCGATATTCTGAATTCATGCACCCATTCTATTTTAACATGCTTGAAAGCCTGCCGTAGATCACTGCCACTCCTGTCTTTTTGATTTTCCCTGCTGGAGTGCTTTAAAATAGATGACACAGCCATGGATTTTGATTTTTTTTGGATACACGAGTTCCACTGTTTGTCATTTAATTATTTCTTGTGGAGAGTAATTTGATAACGAATAGATGTGGAGGTTTTAAAATATGAACTGAGTAGTTCTGTATACGTGGCTGCACCTAAAAATCATTAGTCTTTGCCTCCCTACCTAATCAGACTAGTAGATTAATATCATTAATAAGTGGACGTCGCAACAAAGTAGATCAATGCAAATCCACTTTCTGAGAGGCAGACAAACTTCATATCAATGAGCTCATAATGTGCAGTGTTAAAGATAAACTGGAGGTTTATTGAGCGGAGAGAAGGTTATGAAAAAGCAACAAGCTCCTTTTGGCAGACAGTGTGTGCCAGTAATCATGTTTCCAGCTCCAATGCATATATACATATAAAATATATAAAAACAGTGTCTGTATCCTGAAATTCAGACCACACACAGAGTAGGGAAGATCAAGGCACTGTGTGCGTGTGCATTGCTATCTGTAGGTAAAACCTGAAAATTATGTGCAAGTTGTTCTGTCTGCATTTTGAGGATAAAAGTTGCACTTTAGCTATCTTTTTGTCTCAGGCTCCTTAGCTTGCTCTAAAGTCACCGAAGGACCCCTCACCTACTGACAGCCTACAAATTCCTGACTAAACCCTTTAAGCACTTAATTGGTCATTGGCAAGCCCAGATACTGCTCTCTGTTTCTTGTAACACTGAGTATTCAGTCCATTAAAAGGAACTTTGTTTTAGAGGAAGATGGCCTGTAATGGCTTCCA
This sequence comes from Simochromis diagramma, assembly GCF_900408965.1. NCBI lineage: Eukaryota > Metazoa > Chordata > Actinopteri > Cichliformes > Cichlidae > Simochromis > Simochromis diagramma. The sequence continues at coordinate 5,858,085 of NW_024386941.1, forward strand.
CAGTCCTGTTGCCTAATCACACCCACGCCTCCCCAGAAGCATCTAAATTCCAAAGCATGCGGCAGCATTTAATCAGAAACAAAGCAAAAGGATTCACTGGATATTTTGTGAGTTATTTGCCATTGCACCATCAGGAGAAGGCATGGGTCCGCAGATCTATACACACTGTGCTGTATACAGTTGAAAGGCAATTACGTGTGTAACTCCCTAACTTTTCAGCCTCTCACTCTAATTCATCTCACACTCAGCAGTGCAGCTGTGTGCCGAGTTCATGCTGTATGGTTAATAGCAGATCGAGTCATTCAGGAATGTAAACACCAAACATCCGATCCATTAGAGCACCAGCTCCATCTGAAGAAACTGCCTCTGTTTGTATCAGCAAATCCAGCTTGTCCTTAAGAGGATTATTGTAAAAGTCAACCTAATGTACCAAGGTATAAATATGCTGCATCAGTTGGAGACAGTGATTGATACTGATCAAGAATCTGTACATTGAAGATATGAGGGAAATCATATTTTTCCTTTGAGGTAAATACAGTCTTTCAGTGCCAGGGAGCGCGAGTTCAGTTAACTGGGACCTTAATTGCACACCGTCTTCTCTCACTGTGTCTCTACTTTCCCTGCTGAGCTCACTGCATCTCTTTTAGCTAATATTCACAGGCATCTGTCCCTCTGGAAAATAAAGAATGATATGCTCGGAGGAAAAGAGGGAAAAACGATGCTATATTGACTTGTTGGAGGCCCGAGGGAGAGCTGGCATCATTCAATGTTTACACCAACAGTGCAGTGATCCCCCCCTTCAACGGCACTCACTCCCCCCACCTCACGGCCTTTCTCCACCTCCAAACCAACACCTCTTTGTTATAAACACAGCTGAGTGCAGCACAGCAGACAACGCTGAACATCTGCGTAGTGGAAAACAAAATCCTCTGGGATTGAGGAGGAGTGAGCAAGAGGGAGACAGAGGCAGCCAGACAGTCTGCGAGATCGACAGACAGACCGAAATCTGGATGGGGTACAAAGCCCCAACTCTATCCCCAGAAGCCCCATCAGATCTGGATCTGGGGCTGTGGCAGAATCATTTTGCCTGCCCCCTCCAACTCATGTAAATAAAAGATCCAGTATTGCTCGTTCCTGTATTCACATATATCCCTGCTCGCCCCTTACAGCTCCTGTTTTGGGACCCAGAATTCTGGGGGGGGGGAAGTGATGCAAGGCGCTCACACTACGTGCTGTCCTGTAAGTGTGTGCGGTGCAGTCTGTATCTGTGTTTGGGATAATGAGCCTACTCTACCATTCTGTCTCTCTAGTGAGCCTGCAGCTGTCCCCTTGCAGATAATATTTCCTGGGCTATTAACAGAGGGGCCAAACTCGGTGTGTGTGTGTGTGTGTGTGTGTGTGTGTGTGTGTGAGTGTGAGAGAGAGAGAGAGAGGAGAGGAGTGTATGCGTGTACAGAGAGATTTTCAGTTTGTAGCTTAATATGTGGAAATGAGCCAAAGTCACAGGTCCCAGCATGAAGACGCCTCTTTGTCCGTCCTGGATTTGCACAAATATGCTGATGATGGGATGGAACAGAGTGGATATCCGGACCTGGACAGATATCAATACGCTTTGTCAAGGTAAAGGGATGCATTCTGCCCTGCATTTCCTCTTTTCAGGAGTGGAAGAACAAAACATGTTTTACCTCACCTGGCTGACATGGCTTGCTGCAAGACAAATAGCTGACTATGCATAAAAAGGGGGGGAAAAAATCATTCATCAAAGCAGAGTCTTAGCTTGTAGTGGCAAACATCTGTTGGGCTATATTGTACTGTATAATAAAGCTGTCTCCAGGTCCACAGTAGCAAATTGGAGCTGTGTTGAAGCTAATGCAATTAGCTGCCATCATTTCTTGCATTCAAACCCTCCTTTAAAGGTCAGCTGAGATGGCTGCTCTCAGTTCTGAAAACTAACAGGTTCATCACCCCCATAAGCTATCCCCTGTCCACCCACACAAATGCGTGCACACACACACACACACACGCTCATTCACACACATAAACACACACTCTTTTCTTCAGGAAATTGAAAACAGATGTTTAAATGTCAAATTAAAATGAGATTCCCGTGCTGCCCTCCAACATTAATGAAAATGAAGACTTAATGCCACACACCAGTCTGGGTGGGAAGATCAGATGAGCTTTGTTCTGAGGAAATTAAACCAAGTAAAACAAGCTCTTCACAAATCTTTAGAGGGATACAAAAAAACAGACCCACCAGGGAATTAAAGGTTTATCAGAAGGCACCCGCACTCAATCCCACAGAGACACACAGCACAGCGTGGGTCTCGCCTTTGGCTTTGGCTTTTTCCTCAAAACAGAATGGACATGGCTATCTCCACAACGGAAGCAGCGGGAAGGACAGGAGAGGAGAAAGTGAATTAATGAGAGGAAGAAGAAAAGTAGAAACAAAAGGAAGAAGAGACTCTGCTCAATGTATAATGCAAGACCGCTTCCTTTTTATCCATCCTGGTTCCCTCAAGGTAGTTCAAGTTCACAAGCGGCAACATTGTCGGGCTATCAGGGGCCAAATATCATCAAATACTACCTGAGGATATTAGACAGAGATGAATGTGCAGCGCAGCGAACACCAAGAAAAATATCAAATGGCTAAGCAGCCCCAGATGTTCCTGGTTATAGGTGACTGCTTAAATCCTCAGCTGTAGCAGAAATGCATTGGGGTTTTTTTATTTTGCGCTGCAGGAGTATTTACTATTAAAGTGTCTCTATGATTCAACATGATTGAGATGTTAAAGTCTTTGTACACGCAAAATATGTACATAAGAAATGTTTAAAAAAAATGGAAATATTGAATAATAGTTTACAAAGAAAGAAAACATCCACTAAATCTCTCCTTTTCTGGTCAAATAACGGATTTATGTGCATTAAACTAAAGCTTACAGTGGATGAGCTCCCCTCCAGTCCATTTCTACTGACTATTCAACATAAATCCTCTGCCCCATCATGAGTGTTGTTTACGCCATAAGCACAAACCTGGCCTAATCACAGTGTGGCTCTGTTGTATGCTTCCGTACTGATGCTCTTCACCTTGCCTCCAGCACTGTCCTGCGATACAGACAGCGCTCATTCGCTCACTCAATGCATCTCCAACTTTGTCTTTAAATTTCTCTCCCCCCTCTCAGCATTTGACCCCCTTATCTTACCTCTCTTTCGGCTCACACACATTGAGCGGCTTATATCAAAGACAGGCTTATAGCAATGGTGTGTTAACCCATGGCACTCCACTGCAAAGGCTGTTGCAGGTGGATAATTTGCCAGAGGCGTGCATACTGTGTGTCTCTGCTTGCACTGTAGAAATCTGTTTTTTTGCTGGTGGGTGTGAAGATATAAACAGGACTCCTGGTGCACTCTGGAGAATCACTGCCTCCCGCCTCCTTCTTGTTTCTTTGCTCCCCTCTGACCCCACCACCAGAGAGTAGAGACTGGACACAGCAGACGCGCCTCTCTTTCTGGATCTGACTGGCGTTCTTCTGCTCTGAGCTTATTTCCTCTTGCCTACTGTGCAGAAAGTCTTATCCGTCTGTCCAACAGCAGGCAGATAATGCTGTCTAGGACAGATGATTGCAGATACAAACTTCCAACTCATGAATATATATCCAAATACAGAGATAAAAACTGACAAACCGGGCAGCTGAAAAAAAGAGCTGACATCATCGTGAAGCCATCACAGATTTTCCACTTGCAAATGTTTTGTTCTTTAAAGAATTGATTCATAGCTTTCACATTTATATTTAAATTCTGGGTTTATAAATCACATAGAAACCAATCAAAACTCCCCAGACAACCGTGACATTCAGTATGAGGTCACATCTGCAGAGTCACGTCAGTAAAAATGCTTGACAGCCTATGTGCATGGTTGACCGTAAGATATCTCGTGCACACCCGTAAATATGTCAACAAGAGCAGAAGGACTATTACCCCACTGGCCTTTAGGGTTTGCACCTGCACGCCCCGAACATCATGAGGTCATCCTACAGAATGTGATGTCATGTCACGGAGCAGAGACAGGATGTCCCGATTACTCCTACAAACAGAACTAGCTTGAACAATAAAGTAGGAGTAGGAGTCCTTTTGTAAACAAAGAAAACTCAGGCACAGCCCTCAACATGTATTCACAGCTTGTCTTACTTGTCTTGGGTATCAAGATACAAAGGAGGAATCACTGCGGTTTAACATTACTGGAAGATTTCTCAACAACTGGTTTGTTGAGGGTGACACACAGACACATAAATACAAACCAAGCCATGTAGGGAAATATGCCAGCTTAGCCGATGTGTTTGCGCGTGTTGGATAAAGGCATTTTTATTACACTAGGCCAAGTGATTTCAGTAACTGACACTGGCAGGCAGGGCAGATGGCTTTGCGAACCCTTAGGTGACACACCAGAGGGCTTGTCCGAGCTTGCTCTGGCCCAGCGAAGCTGCCAATGCAGAGGGTTCAATCTCGGCGCCTCACCCTCTACACACTTTAACACGCACATGTAGGCCTCATGTGCAGCAGTATCCAACAGTAATTATGTCCGTACATAAAGAACACAAACATGTGCTCACACACAGGCGCGCACACATGCACCACATAAAGGAAATTCTGCCCCACAGCCGCACAGACAGAGAGGCCATTGAGTGCCTGTGTTTGTTTAAATGGTCATAAGTCTTCTCGTCAGGCTTGGAGAGCGAGATGGCGTTTGGCGAACATGGCAAAAGGCACAGAGGGCAGCGGGGAAGCAGGTTTATGTGAGTGACTGAGTGAGTGAGTGACTTGGCACCTCATAGTTCAATAAACAGTGCCTGTTTGATTGGAGTGCTGGGTGAACACGAGTTGGACCAAAATAAAGAGTGTTTCAAGTGCCGGGGCAGCAAAGCCAGGAATGTCAGAGGAAAAAAAAGAAAAGAAAACTCGAGAACAACTCTTTCGGTCCAAAAAAGTTGTGAAAAAGGAAAAAAAAATACAAATCCAATAAAATCCAGATAAGAACACCCACTGCCACAATGCAAGCTGTGCAATAAACATCTGTGTAGGATTATCGCATTTTCATTTAATGACTGAAAAACATTGACAAGCTCCTTGTGGATTTGTGAGCTGACAGATCACTCACTGTCTACATATGAAAGTAATCAAGGCTGTTTGGATTCTCAGGGAGAGCCTGTTACCTGTTGTGGAAACTGCATCAGATATTGTGGGTATTAAATGCACTCAAATCAGTATCAGTACCGGTCAAGCTTAAAAGAAATCCAAAACACTTTTCCAAAGCATTATGCTGCTTCTAGTGGAATTCATACTTTTTCCACTCTTGCTGGTTTAGAAGTTTCACTATGCACTAAAACAATAATGAGGGAGAAAGATGGGAGAAACAAGTAAATGAATACACTTTATGAGCAGTGATTTACCTTCACTTTTGACAATAGATCACTTAATTACCACTACAGCAACTCTGTGCACACCTAACTAGTGGGTTCGGGATTTGTCCAGCCTCACTGGACTGTGCTCTACTTTTAAATGTACGTCATCTGAGTAAAACTTCTACTACTCATAATCGTGTCTATAGGTGGAGCTTTGCATCCAGAGGAAGACGAGGAACTGAGAGCTGGTGTAACTTAACTCTCACCACTCACTGTATAGCCCCGAGCCTGCAGCTCTCTGCACACAGATAAAAAAAAAAGAACAGGTGTAACACTATCGTCCACACAAGCAGGTACACCTGTACTGTGTGCTCGCTCATTCTTTGGCTCTTTCTCCCTCTCAAACACAACAGAGAGACATATTGCAGCCCTGCTTGTCATTTCTCTGAATTGAAGTCTTACTGTGGCTTCCAAATGCTTTCTATTAAAACTGCATAATGTAGATCCTAAAAGAATTCTCTAGATTTATTATTATTTATTATTATGGAAAAGACATTGAAAAGACATTAAGCTTTTACATTTTTTAAATGTAATTCTTCAGCACTGTGAGCACCAAAAAACAAAATTCGGTTACTTTGTACTCACGGGTAGAGGCAGAAATCTCAAAGATGGATCTCAAAACCTCAAACCACATATACGCACAATGAGATACTACTTGAAGTAAGTGAGAAAATGTGTTATTTTGCTGCTTGGGTGAACCTGATCCTTTATGAACTCTTTTCTCCCTCTCGTTGCGTTTATAGTTTCACTCGCTGCTGTTCTTTCTTCTCACCCTGTGCTCAAGCTAGACTGTGCTAGTCTGAGTCTTCACAGTGTAATAGGATTTTACACAACACACAACTGGTGAGGATATGCAGATCACACATTTGTCACCACAGAATGCTCATTATAGTAAATCCCTTTACTTCGAGAAAAGCAGGCGTAAACATGCCAAGAGCCATGGAATATCTCTATCCACAAGTGCCTAAATCCCACTATGTGTCTAACACGGCTTAGTTCACATTGTGTCAGTTATGTTTTCTGACAATATCGCGCTGTGAGCTGCCCTCCTGTCTGTGTGGCCCCAGCAGCTAACCCTCTCCCAGCATCTGCAAAGATGAGAACCTTATTAAAACAATCTTCCCAATTAACATTCCTGGCACTTGGAGCCCCATCCCCCAAGGAGCAGGACCTCCTCAGCCTCTCCTCCAAACCTGACCCCTCCTCATCTCTGTGATGACAAAGAAGCAGTGTAGGACCAAGACCAGCCATGAGACCCTTGAGCATGAGTGGTGAGAAAGGGGATGTGAGGCAACTTGTTTTCCTTCCTGCTGCAGAACAGAGATCCGTGTGCTTGTCTGTTTTTACACGTGCATTTGTTTACGTGTTCATCTGTGTACCGTGCGCGTCAAAACGAGAGGGAAAATACAGTTACGCATAAACTAATTACTACCAATCAGGACAGCACGGTCATCACAAATAATCCTGATTTGATGTGGCGTGCAATGACACGGGCTTATTTGCACAGGGTGGAAAACTCATGATCCTGGGCTCAAAGAGGTACTGTAAGATCAGGCTGTCCACTGCAGCTAGCACACATCAGAGAAATTACATCCATAAACACAGCATGCTTTCCCGTAGAGTGCCATCTGACCCTTTGTGACCCTGTCAGAGATTTTAAAACACAAACATCTGCTGCAAATCTTTTCACTTCTCTATTATCCTGAGATCTCACAACCAGATAATCATGCTCGTTCCAATCTCTTGCCCATCTTCCCAAAACAAAGCTATATCAGCTATAACAGCAGAGACTAATGGACACGGAGCAGAGGTATTCTATAGCAGTGCTGTGCAAACAGCACCGTGGTGAGGGGAATGAGATCCTGATGTTAAAAGAGGGATGTGATGTTTACAGTGACTGAGATTCTGGCTATGCTTCATGTGAGTGTTAATGGAAATCACAAATATTAAACAGCTCCTGCTCACCATACGTTGGCTGAACCTCCCATTGTCTTATATACTGAAGCATCTAGTGTGTTTATATGAGTGCTCATGTGCAGGTAGGTGTGTTTGCTTGGGTTTTAGTTCTCCTGACTCACTTTGCTGCCAGTCTGTTTGGACTACTCCTTATTAATGCATGCTTAATGAGATCCAGCATACACACAACTTCACCGGTGCCTTTGTAGCATATGTCAAACACACTAATTCAAAGCTGAAAAGTTAGAATTCAGCCTTTCATCTTAAATTGGTGTAATGGAAATCTTAGCCTAATACCCTTAGTTTCCAATGAAAGTCTAATTTGTTGGAGGTTTAGGAAACAGTAGGAGTGAGCGGTTGTTGCAGTGTCTTGGTCGGTCTGAACTATAAACTGGAATTACATCAGTTGGTGTTGCAGAGGTGACTGGGGAGGAGTAATGTGATAGTGGCTGCGTCGAGGGAAACAGGCGCTGAGGAAAATGGTGAAAGAAAAAAAAAAAAACGCTAGGGAGTCCAATGTAATGTTACAGCAGATCTCTTAGCCTTTCGTCATGGCCACTTTCATTTCCACTATCCCGTTCCCTCACCAATCACTTTACCAGGCACAGAGGAGATGGGAAAAGAGGAAAGGAAGAGCAACAAAGACAGGAAGAGCTTGTAGAGGTCAAGTAAAAGTTGGGAAGCGGGGGTAAGGGGATAGAGATATAGGGCACAGGAATGTTAAAGAGGGTGAGACAAAGCAAATGAGGGTACTGGTATCCAAACATGTGCTGCAGCTCCAGAGGGGCACATCTTTCTCTGATCAGTTGCCGTCCCCATTTCAATGGTTTCCACATGGACCCTAAACTTTCCCAGATGGACTCTGAGAAGATGAAAAGATGTCCACATCATATCTAAGAGGAGATCTGTTACAGTGGGAAGTGTTGCCGAAAGGAATGGAATGAGGGAATGCTGTCAGATACGGTGTGCCAAACAGAAACAGAGAGTTGAAATTTCATCTTTAGCACTTGCCTACTAAGTGCGTACTCCTATGTGATCGCTCCCAGATACTTTGGCGCTATAGCTTTTCACTACGCTTGTCAACTTGTCCAACATGCAATATCGAGCTTTGCTGATACCAAAGAGAAGGTTTTGTAAATGTGCCAGAAATTAACCTGATCTCTGTGAAATTGACAGTGTGTAAGGTTTCAAGACTGATAAGTCCCCCATTTTCCAAATTTCAATTTTCACAGGATTGAGCGTGCAGACAAAAGAAATGTTTTGTCATAGTTTTTCTTCTTTGTTTTATGGGATACTTTGCTACTGTTAACATGCCTGAAACATCCTACTGAGCTGATTTATGATAGCCTCCCCAGGGTACAAAGCCAAGCCCCGTAGAAGTGGAAATTTAAGGCTACTGCACTCACAGAGTTGGCGCAGTAGCCTTACAGTAGATTTATAGAGGTGGGAGCAGAATCTTTTCCACCTCTGTGGTAATGCATGCCTTTTGCATACACTGAATTTTCAAGCTTGGTACCCTGAGACTAGAACAAAGCTGAGTGTCGCAGTGTTTTCCACCTAAACAAATTTTATGTGGGGAGTTTGATTTTGTTAATTATATTTTAACTGAAGTCATTCAGAGTTAGTCATCTTCATCTTTTTATCACAGACAATGCTGTCGTGAAGCTCATTTTTCATAAAGAAGATTTGTTTGACTTTTTCTTAAATATAATTTTCAAGAAAAACATATCTGATTAAAGAAAACAATAAGTGTCTATTAAAATCACATGGTTTAACATCATGTTTGTCCTGTAAAATTGTTACACCTACGTGATGTGACACAAAGTTATAAAACCACGTGCGATAAAGCTATTAAGTGATTCGTAATTGGAAATTCTCGAAATAGAAAATATAAGAGGGACAATTGCTCAGAGATGATAGACATATCCTGGCCTCATTGGGTGACAGCAAAGGATAATACTAAATACTGGTCTCATATCTTTTGAGCCCCATTCCCTGCAGGCTTTCTTTGCAATACAGTTGGAGATGAGTCTTCAAAACACAGACGTGAAAAATTCATCTATGAACATCTAATCACACTAAAGAAATTTCCTCTGGCAGTTAATCCTTTTGGGAAGAAGAAAAGCAGTGACAAGGATGGTGTAAAACCCATCAACTGTACAATGTAATGGACTTATTAAAGATCAGGGACGTTTCAATTGTCTTTTAATAAGGGCAGCTTATCCTGCTGGTTCTTCTTTCTGTTGTTGTTTTTGTCATTTTTCTTTTTGTTTTCTAAATTGTTTCTTTGACTTTCTGTCTTTATTAATCATTTAAGAGTATTTTATTTATTCCTTTAATTTGAAACACTGAGAGCCTTTCTTCTCTTTCCTCATCTTCTGAACTATTTTGCTGACAGACAACAGAAGTGCAACCTCTCTTTCACCTCTTTCATTAAAAAAAAAAAAAAAAAAATCCTACTCAACACGGATGCCATTCCCAACATCCAAAGGCATGTGGTCAGCCCAAAGCCCCCATGCATCATAGACAAATTATCCTGAAAGCAAGAGAGGAGCCCATCTGGTGCAGAGGAGGGGCAATGAGCAAGAGGAAAGGAAATTTAAGAAATGAAGGAGAAAGAACTGGTCGGCCGATAAGAAGGATAAGGGAATGGAAGGCAGAAAGGCAGAGGAGTGTTTGGGGGGGGGGGGGGGGTAGCAGATGTTTGAATTTTCTGCCAAAAGGGAGAAGCAAAGATCCATGAGCTGGGTAGCTAAAGCACTAACTGGGGTGTGTTGTACAAATGAGTCTGTGAGAGGCAAGAACTGGTGAAATAAGAGTTCGTGTGAACATTTAAATCTTGGCAGTCTGGATTATTTAAGAGGGGAATAAACACTCTGCTATAGGTGAAATATAACTAAAAGACATTCAGCATGGTGGCAAACTGTGTATTGCCGGCTGCTAGATGAGGAGCGCATTTGAGGTCAGAAGCCACGTGTACACAACACAACGTTGTGTTCAAAGCGGTCAGGTTGCGTGGTCAGTAATACAACTCATTAGCACTTGCTAACCCAACTGCTTCAGTGTACTAATAGAGCAGTGGAGCTGCGGTGTAAAACATGAAAACTCTGAAACTGTCCCTTGGCAAAACAGAGCATGTGATTGTGAAATCAACAAGCAAGACAAGAAGCCCCCACAACCATCATCCGCTCCCTCAGCATCTCTCCAACAAACTAACAATCTCATTTGCAGAGGTAAAGACTCAGCGAGCAGATAAACTACCTCCATTCCTCCCAGCTCTCCTGAGATAAGACCTAACATCTAACATGCCTCACAAAATACTGCCGCCGCCTCCCCGCGGAGGTAATCACAGAATAAATCCATGTTTGGTTTCTACCAGGTACAAAAAATGCCAACAAATCTTTGATAAGAGACCGTACTACTAAAAAGCTACATTGTGCAAAAAAAAAAAAAAAGGGAAAAAAAAAGAAAGAAAAAAAATCGGAGTCAGGATGTGAAAGGGCTTGTTGCCCTCTGGAGCGCCAGATGAGGGCAGTTTGTTGTGGAGAAAAGCAAAATAATTCAGAGTTCATATTATGTGGGTTAGACCAGCCTGGAGGCAGAAGCCATAAGGGTGACATCAATAAAACATTCCTTCACTATTTTTCTTGAGCACAGGGATTTTGGCATAGTGCAGCTCAAATGCAATATGCAACACTGGAATTGGAAAATACAATATCAGCCTGACAAAGCTTGACGGTTACTTTTATCTTGGTATATTGGTGTTACGTTGCTACAACAAGCAGCATCTGGGTGACATTATGATTCTGTCCCAACAAGAAAAGTTAACATGTGACGTTTTATGACACTGGCCAATTGGAGCTTCCTTTGAAACACGGTGACTCAAAAGAAGTATGGCCCCCTAGCACCTAGTTTCAGATCAACTACAAAAAACACGATGAGAAAGATGATATTACACATCTGGTGTTCAACAGCACAAAATACTGTGCAGTTTGATCCTGATACAGCACAGCCAGAGCTGCAAAAGCAAATTGGGAGTCTTCCTTCCCTGTAATTTGCATCTTTTTGAAATGTGGGATGAAACAAGCAAACCTGGGTCACATTATGCTGGGAGAAAAACTCAGCTAAACACTGCACATATTTTAACTTAGCTAAAAACAAAACATTACATTCCCTTGCAAACAACTGGATCTGTCTGCAATTTTTGAAGTGATTGCAAACACACAACCCTCCTGCAGTACCAGAGACCACATGCCTTCTATTGTTTGAGTCCCCACCATGTTGTCTGTATCTGGGAGAGATAGCATCTCTGTAGAGCGCCGTGGCGTTCAGAGCCTGTGGGAGGCAGCACACCTGCACAACAGAGAATAGCAAATGCTTCTATGGATACTGGGAGTCTTTGAAGTGGAGATGGATTCTAGTTCAATACCCAAGACCCTCTTTTATCACACAAATCACTCAGTGGTTTCAGTGCGCATTCTTTGTCATGAGAAATGGCTTTGAGACAAGTCAACTGGAGCTTTTAGGGATGTTGAAGTGTTTGGTTGACCAGCTACTGAGACATGAGAGAACGCGTTCACACGGAGCACACACAAAAAGTCAAAAACACTAAGATCTCTGAACACCAAGGTCGGCTTACTCAAATTTTTATTGCACAGTTAATTTGCAAAGGTTCAGGTATCAAAACAGAGACAGTGTAAATACACACATTGGGTAGAGACTAATTAATGGAAGATGAACTGAGAGTTAGTATGTTTGGGTTGGAGAGGGAAAATACCACACACACACACACACACACACACACACACACACACACACACACACACACACACACCCCGTATCAGAGTATCACAGCTACATCTCCAATATCTACCTTCAGTCTCTGGGCTTTTACGGGCATCCTGAGTATAAACTAGCTGTGAAATATGACATCATAAAAAGCAGTCAGTTTTTCAATTGTGAAGAACCTATGAATTATTCAGAGGCAACTACTGGCAATATATTTCCCCTCTATCTAGCTGCTGCCATCCTTATTGCATAGCTCTCTCTGCTTTTCATCTCTGCCGCTCTTTTTAACTTTTGTATATGTGTCAGTTTTTGTCTCATTTGTTCATCTCTCTCAATCCCCGTATACTGAAATGACTAGCGTAACTGCGGAGTGACGATGACAGAAGAAAAATGGAGCAGAGTCTGGAAAACATGAGAACACCGCATTGTGAATGACTGGTGTTAAAGTGGACACCTCACCCTTTGACAGATCTACAACAAAGTTAAGTGAGTGGAAACCCCGACTAGTAAACAGAGACATCTCGAGCACGCCAGACGATGTTCCAGTGTCAGCTCTGTCATCATGTGGCTAAAAACCCAGCCAGTGTTGTCCTTGCAATCCCAGTGTCTGACCCTCCATCTGTCACCATCTATTTTACCATACCTCCTTAACTACACACCATGAGCACGAGGCCCTAGAAGTAACCCTCTTGCTGTACATCACAGTGGTTTACTGTGCTTGCTTAAGCATGATACAGTAGGAGTCTCTGGGGAGTGAACCAGTCACATGACAGCACCTTCCCTCCGTGGTGACAGATAAGGCCATACTGTATGTCTGTATGCACAGTGATGAGTTATGATCTCACCGGGGCTCTTTGTCTCGTATCCTATTTTCTATCCATACAATTCTGCATAAAAAGATGAAGCACATTTCCCGTTAATGGTCCACCATCAAAGCGTGCTGCTGATATCACTAATTAAAACCATTAAATCTCAAAACTACCATATAACGTTTGAGGGTAAGAGAGTGCTTGGGCTAAAGGTCAGAATTTTTAGATTTTTTTTTACTCATATTTAGACAAAACCTTATTAGTTGTCCGTGGCTGGTGGTGGGTGTTTCGTGCAAAATCATTGGGGTGGGGGGGAGGGGATTTTTTTTAATTCAAATTTGGACGCCGCTCACGACTCAGGATTCAGGAAGTGGGAACAAAAAGGAATAACAGCGATTTGTACAGTAATGAAAGATGGCCATTTGATGAGTTTCCAAGATTTAAAAGATCGGTATAGTCTAGAGAAAACCGATTTTTACCGGTACCTGCAACTCAGAGACTACTTTTCAAAGGAAGTACGAAGTTCGCGTACGTCTTATGGCATCCTGAATTGCGTAATTAAATCATACAGGGGCCTCCAATTCAAGGAAATTTCTGTACTATATAAAAATCTAAGAGAGAACACGGCAACATCAACTGAATACATAAAAAAGAAATGGGAGCAGGAAATAAAAACTGATATCTCAACTGAGGAATGGTTAGATATGTGTGAAACCCAGAACACAACGACTAACTCAAGATGCTGGAGAGAATTTGGATGGAAACACCTTACTCGATTCTTTATTACACCAAAAATCAAAAGTAAACAGACTCAAGACAGTTTGCCATGCTGGAGAAGATGTGGTAACATGGAAGCACACCATACGCACGTGTTTTGGGAGTGCCTGAAACTGCATAATTTTTGGAAGAACGTGACTCTTGTAATAGGCAATATCTTGGGCTATCAATTACCACACAATTTTAAAACTGTATATCTTGGGAATATTAGAGAGTATGTTATGTACGACGACTTGTATTTGACAAAAATCCTATTGATAGTTGCAAAGAAAGCTATAACAAGAAACTGGTACAAACTGGATCCGCCTTCTTCAAAAGACTGGTTAAATATTGTTGGAGAAATCTATGCAATGGAAAAAATGACTTACATTCTCAGATTAAAGGAAGATATTTTCGTTGCTAAGTGGGAGAAGTGGACATTATATGGCACCAAGGAAAATTAATGAACGAACAAAACATTTAAGGTCTATAACTCTGTATATCTATTGATGCATGCCCGTATAAAAGTACGTATATAAGCTGGAGTATGTATGCTGCGGCGTAAAGGCATGCATATGGTAGTTGATCAGAATTGGCACCCACACCTTTTGTTCGCTTTAGTTCTGTTTGTTTTGACTGTGTGCTTGCATGGTTATTTCTCCTGTAATGCAATACATGTTTGTGTTTAAACTGTGACAAAACTATCAATAAAAATTAGAGTGTCAAAAAAAAATAAATTTGGACACCACTCAGATTTTTCTTTTCGGCTCGTTTGCCATTCTGACACCAGCTTGAACTTTACGCTGAAATGAGTGAATATTTTCTTGGCTCATTTCCAGTTACACATTTTGGACTGGAGTCAGGGTTGCTAAGGAAATGTTTATTATGTGTGTTTGTTATGCATTTATGTTTCCGGATTTTCACTAATTGCTCCCTCATTTAATAAGAAATGATTACTGGGCCAGATGTTGAGTATGTTGGACAGTAATGAAGATTATACAGATACAGTCTATGAAAACTTAACTTCCTGATCCAAAATACATTACCTTTATATAATAACAATAATAATGATAATAAAAAAAACCCCAACTTGTAGGAATAGATGAGCCATGACATCCATTTCAACTGGCTACACAGTCCGATTCTTCCATTGTTTCACTACAGATGCCACATGCAAGCACACATACTGCATTACATATACCACACGTGTAACTTTAACACCGCTGTGAAAACGCAGCTGTGTGCACCACTAATGTACTCCAAATTATGTCCTTGAAAGAGTTACCACCACTAACAAAAGCCATTGTTTAGAATGGCTGGAGTAAGGACTTGCAGTGATCAACTTGAATGATGTAGTAAGAGCAATCCATGGCCACTCCACAGGAGATAGAAGAGCACTGCCCAGGCTGAAGAGGCCCTCCACCTTCTCATCTGTCCACTAAAAGCCCTCTGTCACTGCTTCCTGCATGTATCCTCATCCACCCACGCCCTGTATGAGGCCATAATGAGCCCTGGGCTAATGCATAGAAAAACACAATTAAAGTCAAAATGGATACTTCCCCACTCAGTCCATGCATGAGCATGCAAGAGAGCACTCTCTGTGTTGATGTGTTTATGTAGCTTACAATGTGAGCTTGACCACTTGTGTACTGTCCGTGTGTGTGTTTGCTGTAAGAAGCTAACAGAGCCGACAGCTCCAGCCAGCAGGCCTTTGAACTGTGGCCTGAAGGCCCAGCAGAAGACAGCAGCACTGGCTTGTAGTTAGTCCCTTCTTTTGGCGCAGAATCCTTGGCAGGTCACTATAAAAGGCCATGTGCACATGGACCTGATCCAATATGCATCGCTTTGTTTGATCTCTCACTTGGCACACACACACACACACACACACACACAGAGGGAGAAAAATCCCTGTAGAAGATCCATGAAAGTGACCTGAGGGAGAGTCCAGCAGTGTGCTTCACTGTAGTCAAAGAAATCCAAGTCCAAGATTTCCACTCTGAAAGGCCAACTCCAGCTCCCAATAATAGTTTGACAGAAGCAATATTTGCTTCCAACTGCATGCGAGTTAAACTGCCTACACAATGGTACATTTATTATGGCCCTGATATATTTGTCTTCGTCTTTCTCTTTTTCTGTGAGCCAAGAAGAAAAATCATTCTTGGTTTCTCTGCTTCCTTGCCTTTTCCCATTTCTGTCACAGCTATTATTTCATGAAATCTGACTCCTGGTATTCAGTTTCTTTTCAATTTCCTTTTCAGCAAAGCCCGACTGTTCTCTTCTCCCATGTCAACCATGTCTTAGTGCACATTACAATGTGCCAAAAATATCTCCGTACCAAGAAGCAATCTTAAAACTACATTCAGCTACATTTGTCATTTCATTTCAGGAATGAGCTTTCATGGAAATACAAAAAACAACTCATCTGAAGAATTCAACTTGCCTTTGTTCTACATCTCATGTTGCTGTTTGTTTACTCATCCGAGTGTGTTTGACCACTTGTTTTGGACAGTCAACAAGAGCTCCACAGACTTCTGCTGAGTCCCAGACAGCCATCCTTTCCCCAAGGATAATATACACTCTTATGTAGAAGTAAAAAGCAACTAATTGACCAGAAATCAAAGCTAATTGGCTCTGTTTAGCCTCTTCCTGTCCCATAGCAGTATGGACACTGGGGAAATACAATCTGGCCCTATTCACAGACTACCACCAACAAAGAAGCAGTAATGAGTAGTGGAAGTGTGATACTGGATTGTATTGGTATCTGCAGGGTGTGGTGGCCCCTGGCTGAGCTGTTGGCCACTATTGACTTGCTGACCTGTGTCTGCCAAAAGCTGCCTGGGAGGATATTTCTATCAGCTTCCAACATGAGAGACATTTAAACGTCTGTAAGTTCCGTGGATCTTTTTCTTGATTTCTCTCAGGGATTATGCTGTAACACATCTTTAGTGTGTGCATTATGATTTGAATTTGGTGCATTTACTAATCTTTATCAAGAGTAAGATTTACATGAAGCAAGCAGACTTCTCTGCTTCTAATATGTTCATGCCGTGTATTTTAGTGCTCGCGTACAGGGCAACGTACAAGCTAATTACATGATTATATTTCCACCGGCTGTGACAACAGCAGTGGAAATAAGGGAGCAGACGAAAGTACCTTCATCCGATAGCCACATTAGCTGTCTGTTAAGTTATCATTAAGGTAGCGCCTAGCGGCTATGGCTAATAATAAAATGGTAATGTTAATGTGGGGGCTAGACACCAAGCGCCATCAATCCTGCTGTCTGTAATGTTATAATAGAGAGTGTTCATTTACGAGGATAACACAATTATTGTGCCCCAAAACTATTATGTTTCTCTTAAATCCCACATGAGCTGAGAAAAGTCTACCAGCAAGAGGACAGCAACAAAAATGTAGAGCCAAGTTACCAGAAGCACAGCACTGCTTCAGACAACTTGAAAATACTGTTGTTGTTTTTGGCACCAAGATGATTTTTGTTTATTTATTTATTTATTTTGCGCTAAATCAGTCAACTTTAAAAAAGCGTCGTCATAGACGTTATAAAAAAATGGTTCTTGATTTTTTTTTTTTCCATTTTTGTCCCACATGGTAATAAAAATGGTACAGAATATTTTCTTGGGTATCAGTATCGAGATTGAAATTCTAGTATCGTGACAACCTGACTTGATATTAGAAAATAAATGATCAAAAAGGTGGAAATACAATATTATGTGTCAAGCAGTGTTGACTCCCTGTGAACATGTTTATAATACATTCTTGAAAAGTTACTTAAAGGGGGACACTCCTGTTCAAAAATCTATTGTGTAAATGAACACCGTGTTAACTTTTCCAGAGATTTCACACCAACAATCTCACCAGGTCAGTCCTTGTGAGATTCATGAATCACATGAAAACATGACAAAAGTCTGACAGGGAGACGGAGAAAGAGAGAGATCCAGCTTTTAGCAGCAACAAGATCACTAAACCTTTGAAAATATGGTTAAACTTAAGTTGGTACGTGCAACAGCTGCCTCAATTGCAACAAGTCTTTTGTGCATAAGGCAAAATCTCACATGCACACCGCAGTGCTCTCAGTCATGCTCATTTACTCTGTTCAATTGACGTCTCGAGGAACATTAACTAAAATTTAACGTCCCCACACTTCTAATAGCAAACACAGAATATTCTCTATTGTAAATTTGTTTTAGGAAATTATGTATGCATTTCCCAAACACAATAATGTGGTTTTATCTCAGCCAAGTGGAAGAAAAAGAGGCGCAATGTACTCAATTTCATCTATGAGGTAGAGGGGCAGATAATCCACAATAAACAGTGATGGGTCATAAAACAAATGAAGCAAGCCTCAAATGCTGCTTGCGCTGCTGTGGCTACATGACCTACATCTGTAAAGTGGAGGAATGCCGATCCTTATCTAATGTAGGATAGAGCTGGAGGGCAGTTCATCTTGGCACAAAAACCTCACTGTTATTCACCGTAAACTTTCTATTCACAGTGTGTTGAACTACAAGAGAAATGGAGAGAGTTGCTGAGTGTACTTTAAGTATTGCAGTGATAAAGATTGATTTGTGTTACATCCTATAAGGAGAGCCATGGAGTATCCGATGAGAGCCCTGGCAAGGTTACATTAAAGGCATTCCAGTGAACCCTCAGCTCTCCACAGCACAAGATCCCAGTTTCTGTTTCTCCCTTCCAGACAAATGCCAAAGTCATTGTTTTTTTCTGAGCCTGCTTTTCGGAGGGAAAACTCAATCCTACTGGCTGCCGGTGTCACCAGTGGCCCCTTGTCCTCCCCTGTCATTCAATCCCATCTCTCCTCCTTTCAGGAATGCACTTCAGTCATTCTTTTGTACTCGCCTTCCCTTTTTCTCCAGACCACGGTGCCCTAGGCAGTCTGGGGGCAGTGTGTGTGTTTGGTTGCCCCAGATCTATTCATCCTCTCTGGTGAAACAGGATACAGTGACCTCCTCTGTGTCCGGTGGTCCCCATCCCAGGCTCCTGTCTGCTAAGTGTCAGAGACCGGGAACTTGTGAGAGGAGACGAGGTAACTCAATGGCTGATCAGGAGGAAAGCCAAGAACGCACGCCTGTTGGGCATCACAGATAGATGATACTGGATCAGAGCGAATAGACCAAAAGTAATATCAGTTTATGTTAACACTCTGGACCGAATTCTCAGAGCCATCTGGTGTGCTGTCCTGTTCTGACTCCCTTGGAGAAAGCCATATATCTAGGTTCCAAACCGTGACTCATAAATGATGCAGAGTGATGGAATATGCCATACTGTACCTCAGCAGGGGATATACACATTTCA
Source organism: Simochromis diagramma (assembly GCF_900408965.1). NCBI lineage: Eukaryota > Metazoa > Chordata > Actinopteri > Cichliformes > Cichlidae > Simochromis > Simochromis diagramma. The sequence continues at coordinate 5,877,181 of NW_024386941.1, forward strand.
ATGCCATTTTACAACACTGTGTCATACGTCAATGCTACTAGCAAACCCCTCCCTTCCCATTATGGAACAAAAGTGGGAGCATTTTAGGAAAGGTTCCTTCATTATACAGGGGAATACATGACACCCCCACCTCACGAGACATGACAACCTCTCTGCACCTCACATTAGCATAATCGACTTTTACCACGTGAGCTGCAATTTGTCTGGAAAATCTTTCCCCTACAGGTTCATTATTGAGAGTGTGTCCATTAAAAATAACTGAATTACCATCACAATTGGTTCACCATAAGGTACAGTGTTGGCAGTCTTTGAAAGAGTAATTGGATCCATTAAGGCAGGAAAAAATCCTGCCGCAAGAGCCAGTAAGATGCATGTTCTTTTGTGTTCAGTGTGTGCAAATGTGTGCGTCAGTGTCTCTGTAAATGCCACTGCATGGCAGTTCCTCTCGGCTTTCTTCTTCTGCTACTTCTTCTCCGCAAAGGTAGATTGGGACCAATTAAGATTAAGTTTCATAATTAAATTTAGTATTCTTTAGAGCATATAATGTAGGCAGCGATTTATTATAATGACAATTTTCAACAAGAGATCCTCCGAACAGAAATTTGAATGTCCCTCCACTAGTCACAAGGATGTTTCTGGCAGTATAAACAGCCACATGGAAGAGTCCCGCTGTATTGATTTTTATGCAAAATAACTTTAAAAATGGAATGGAAATGTAATTTCTATTGCAAATTTCATTACACATAAACGCGATATGCTTTACTTAACAATAGAAATAAAAGCATAACCATAATAAAACAAGTGACAGGCAAAATAAACGCAAGCATGGTCGAAAGTCTGAAGAAAAATCTAGAAAAAAATCAAATGTACACCATCACAGACTTGTGAAAGGAGAAACCATTATGAAGTGCTGGCCTGTTACATACTGTCAGCGCAACTTCAAAGCCCCTTTGTATTGATTCTCCAAGTCTCTCGAACTCTACTGGAGGGATGGAAGACTATCCTTACAGAAGATTTTCCTTCATTTGGTGCTTTAATGATGGTGCTGGAAAGCCCTAACAAGCTAAGATCTCCATCCAAAATCTCCCAGAAGTATTCGCTTGGGTTCATGTTTGATGGCTCTGAAGGCCATAGCATATGATTCACATTACTTTCTTATTCAAACTATCGAGTGAGTGGGCTTGACCTTTTAAAGGACACTTTTCCGTCAGTATAGAAATATTTAACCACATGATTAAGGTGATAACACTGAAATTTGCATATACCCATCCCTCATAGACTATGCCAGCAAATGCACTACACAGCATAAACACCTAAAATCTGGGACTCTCAACCAGTTGCTCTTAGAACTGAAGAAGCTTCTCAGATGAGAGGTGAAACATCTTCAAGAAACTTAAAGAAGTCCAGTTGCTTTTCTTTCCAAGCTCCTTAGATTACCAAGACCTGGATGACAGAGTACCTTCACAAACAACAGCCTAATTCCTTTACTATAAAGGTAAATGTTTTTCCATTAGTCTGTCACTCATCTGTACATCCCGAGCCTTCATTTATTTTTATTTATTTGTTATATAAACTTGAGGATACAGGCTGAATTCATACAATTTTTGATGAATATTGCATTGCTTCTGCAGAAACACCTGTGTTGTCTGCTGACTCACAGAGGATAGCGTGTACAAATAAGAGCAGGCAAGCAGGATGATCCATGAGAAAACTGCTCTCCCGTGTAAAGCACCTCAGTCATGCGAATCCATTTACAGTTTAGCCTTAATAAAAGGCTCTTTAACTTTGCCGCACCCAGTATGCTGGACAACTTATCTAGCTAATGTTAACAAGCTGAGCGGGAGTTGTGCTCCGTGATAAATCTGGCCACAGCCAGGGAAAAGCTCCACCAAACAGCCTCTGCCTTATGATGAATGAACAAACCAGCAATAGTCCTTGAAACATGAGGGTAACTAGAAAGTGCCACAAACTAATCTGTCTCAATTGTGTTCAGCTGCCTGTGATTTCTATGGGTCTACGCAGGAATGTGTGTGTGTGCGTCTGTGTGTGTGCCCAGAATAAAATGCTGTAACGCCATTACCTGTCTGAAATGGTGGCCCAATTATGACAGTCTCCTTCAGCATGCAGCCTTGCAAAACCAGCCTCCATGAAATTGATTACCTGCACACCTGGACCTCATTTGAGACTATTTTTCCCCTCACCCCCCCGTCTCTGCTGGGACCCTGTTCATTTCCAACAACAGGGGAAAAAATGTTTTTTAAGGATGCATGCATAAAAAAGTATTTGTATATTAATCGACCAATGCAATCTCATGTTGGAAGAGAGAAAGTGCAAAAGGGAATTAATTTTTGCTGAGATGTGAGAAAAAACCAATTTAAGACAAATTGGGAGAGAAAATGAGAGGGTCAGGAGGAGTGATACAGGGCAAGGAATGAATTTAGAGATACTGAATAATCACCTGACTCCCAGTGTTGCCCTCCCTGCTGCTATCATTAGCAACCGCAGGTCTTTTATTCCCTCATTCTATTTTGTAATTCTCTTTTAAAAGAGTACCCGCTCTGATTCAAATTGACCTCCTCCATTGGGCTCAAGGTTACTGGGGTAGGCACAAGGACAGCGCTGTGAGAGAAACAGCAATGCTTGGCTGCCATTGAATAAATAGAGACGTTTTATGAGTGCTGGTGACAGTAAAACTGAATGAGATGACAAATCTGCCAATTTGGGTTATTCTGAAATGTATTTTATTGCTGAAGTAAAGATGAATGCTTAGAGGTTTTACAACAGTTAATAATTTTTTCCCAGATATACAAGTGTATCATGCTCTTATTCTATGAGATAATATTATATAGATCTGCCATATTGAGAAATAAATTCAATGGTTGTTAGTGATGGCACTTCACTGCGGCTGCTGTTCTCATTTTGGTTCCCTTTTATTTGGTCTTTGCACCTCTGCTGTGCTTATTTGAGGTCTGCTATAATGAGGCCTCAGTTCTCATTGACCGATAAGGTTGGGAGGTGGAGGTAGAAGGGGTGGGGGCTAGTTGGTGCTGCTGTCTTACTCCCTTACGGCTCCTGGTAAAAAAAATGCCCATTTGTGTTCTGCTGTTGACCTCAGTCTCTCAGTGGGAAAATCTCTGGGGACTCCCTCTGCTCTCCATCTCTCCATCTTTTTAGCTATCCATTCTTCTCTTTATCATCCACTGCCCAGTAGCAATGCATTTCTGCTGATAATGTTACAAGGCTTTTCCCTTCACAGGGATACCTTTATGGGGAAGTGGGATGACAACCTAGTCAAGTAAAATTGCAGACATATGGCTTATATCATTGGCAGTTTTAAAGCAACCACAAATGTCGAGTTACTTTTTTTCTTCTTCTGGGTCCCAGTTTCTAGCCTGATCTTAGTTTTTTCTTAGATGTACTCCAGGGATTGTCTGAACTCCCACTCAATGAGCTCAAATGTGGGTGGATTTAGTCTTGCCTGCTGGCTGCAGTTAGAGTAATGCTTGGTTGCATGGTGCTACAACCGCAATACAGGGCTGTCAGGTTTGTGCAATGGCTATGTTAATACTCAAACAACCAAGAACACAAAGCAGTGTTAGTTTCAAAACAGGATGGAAGAGGAAAAGTTCTGAAATCTGAGGTGGTGAATGTAGCGAAGCAGTCACGCTGTGGTGGGTCCCGCATATCTGTAGCTGGTGAGCAAGCCCGGCGTACGGATGACTGCGAGGCAACCTCTCCTGTCTCTCTTGACTGTTGTTTTGCATTCTTCATAATTAGAAGTGCCCAAGCATGCTAGACATTCCTAATAGAGGTGTTTTACTCTTGTGGCTGACACCATCACTCAATCTGAAGCCAGTGGTCCTTTCCCAAAAGGTCAACAGCGCAGTCTTCCCCTCTTTCAAGCTGCCTCCTTCCAAGAGATGGGAGGCCCACGCGTCAGAGGGACAAAACCACACGCCGCCTTCTTTTGTTCCAGTGCTCCTGTTCTACCTCTGTGAACCCCAGGGCTGGATACTAGTTAAACCTAGCTTCCCTATAGTGACAGATGACTCCGCTGCTCTCTATACCAATGAAGACGAATGCTACGCATGAATTATTAAGGGCCGGAGCAGTTCGGAATATTTTTATATTGAACGTCTCATGAATAATTCCAGCAAGGCTACACCAAAATGAATTACCTTGTTCTTAATGTACTGCAAGGAGGTGCTACTCTTTGTCTCCAGGTAGTGGAAAAAGATGCTGGATGTAATATCTCGGACATAAAAATTCATCTCATACTGGTATTTGGTATTGGGAGTGAGGCGAGAGCAACCTGGGCTGTGATGTGTTTGGACAGTGCGGGATTGTATATTCCCTTTGATCTAGTGGTTGAAGATGGGTCCACCGAGAGACTCACACTGGGATGCGAAGTATATGGAATGCAGAGGGGGCTAGAGAGAGGCAGTGATTGGGAGGGGAGGGATGGGGTTGCATGTCCAATTATCTAGCAGCCAAGGAGAGAGGGAAGCTGGCCAATTAGAGGAAAAGGGGAGAGACCTCTGCCAAAGACCCCAGATATACCCCACCGAGAGAAAGGCCGACAACCAGACAGAAAAACACAGCCTACAGAGACAGAAGCAGAAACTGAAAAGTTAAAAAACTAATAAAAAGAAAAAACAGAGCAGGGTAGATAAAATACATTTCTATTATACTGTCTTGGGAGGTGAAGGAAAGGCAAGCTGAAGATGAAATGATTTATTCCCTCATTGCTGCAAGAGTATTGTTGCATGGTTTCTGCTTAGGTTTACAGTACTGAATACTTTATTATGATAAGCTCAGTTCGGCTTGTGTTACATGAATTCATTGAATTTGGATAAAATCAGATTTCACTTGTTTTTCATTTTCCAGAAGCATTTCAGGAATTTGTTATTTTGTTCACCGCTGGTAGTGCACATGTATGATGAATACTGTAAAATAATTACTATTTAGTACACTGTGCTGCTGTCAGTTCGGGTAAAATGATGATTTACAACCCTACAGAAACTGCAGCCAGCCAAATCCCCAACTGAAAAACACTTAACGGGATTATAACTTAATAAAAAAATGTCACATATCCACCCTTATAAACCTCTGAAATGTGCGTGCTGCTGTGTTTCCTATAATTTACAGTGAGGCTGACTATTAATCATCTTCTGTCTTAAAGAAACTTGTCAAAGTGACTTGGAACTAAATCCAGGTGTAAACAAAGAGAAAGTCAAAGTCTGTTTTTTTACTAAGACAATGCCACCTTGCCTTTCTAAAGATGCAATTCCCTGTCAAGACAAGAAAGGTTCTTGGAAGAAAAACCCTCGAGCACATCTGGAGCAGAGATAAATGGAACAATTAAGGATCATCCATTATCACCTTCTTATTAGGGAGGTCGATGACTTTTTGAGTCTCAGAACATGATTAACTGTTCACTTTACCAGCACTTAAACTCTTTGAAGGGCTTCCATTTTGAAATAATTTAATATTTCTTGTTATTTCAAGTTTTGCTCAATTACAAATCCACGCTGGATTTTTTAATGATTAATTGTAGCAGAGGATTAACTCAGTTAACATGTTGTGCACTGTGCAAGCAAAAACATGACAAGTGAGGATCAAGGATTGCTCAACTAACTTAGTCACGCACTGAAAACAAGCATGATAAAACTCACCTCAAAACCACAACACTTAAAAGTCCTCAGAGCTCAGAAACGTCATCTTACAGTTAAGACTACCAGTATTTGTGGCAACTCATAAACCGCTTAGCCACCTTCAAACTCAGTCAGTTACAATTGCTTTCTTTGTCTCTCATCTCTGTGCCACTGAAATACAGAATGATTGCTCACTCACTTCAGGAATGTCTGGTGACTTCTCAATGTCTCATTTAAGTCTAAGCAAATTGAGGGGTTTTGAGCTAAACAGCACGGCGCTCCGCGGCCAAGTCAAGTCCAAACAGCGGATCCTGTCGTTTCAGACCAACTGTATAATTTCTGACACCACAGGAATGGAGCCACAACTCTAAACGGAGACAATGGCTGTTTGCTTTGAAAGGCGCGCAACGCTGCCCAGAAGTCTGACTGCCGTTCTACGATCACACTCTTTGATAGCAGGAAATCGTCTTCACTGCAATCAAGAACATGGCATTCTCTCTTTAGGCACCTGTGCTTCTGATTGTCATCTGTTTCCAAGACTAAAAGGACATGCTCAATCATCTTCAAAGCAGCAGCCTCCATTTCTGTCGTGCTCCTCTGATACAGAGAAACATTTAGGAGCTGCAAACAGGATATTAAAGATCTTAGTCATCTAGTCTTACAGCTGGCTCCAAGTACAAAGACTGCAGTGAGTTAATAATTAGCCACAGGTCCACTTTACACGCTTGCCTTGACCTCTGACCTTTTTTACTCACCACTACTTCCTGTGAGCATATTTAGGGTCCTATTGTAAATGGCCCTTTGATCATGAAGCAGGGCAGATGTTTAATACATGCAAAGCCATTAGTAGTCCTTTGTGCTTTAATACATCATAATTTGGAGTTAAGCAGACAAAGGTCAAGAGGTCACTGTGGTCTGACCTGGGAAGGCCCTTGGTGCTTGATCACTGGTCAGTCTTTAACAAGCCTCCTCACGGAGAGACAGTGTGCCGGCTTAAAGAGCAGTTAGTGGGGGCTGCTTGGTAATGTGCAAAGCAATACAATTTACATGAGACGAGAAGAGAAATTAGACGTAAATAAGAGGAGGACTGGCTCATCATTCTTTCAGTCCTCAAGCTCACTCCCCCTTCTTTCTCGTAAAATTTCAAAATAGAAATGAAACAGGAAAATAACATAAAACATCTTGTGAGTCTGTCCTTATATTGTATGAACAGAGACAAAAATTCAGACATGATGGGTAATCAGGGTGTAGAAAGGTTTCTGAATACTTTTGGGAAAAACTATTGAGAAACAGACACAAACACTGAACCTTACTAGTGAAACCTAGTAACTCATTGCACATCAGTCATACCCACGGGCAATTTTAAAGCCGATTTTCTTCTTTCCAAATTCTGTCCTTCGGTCTTGGGCCTTTTACATGTTGCCAGTCCTCCTCAGTATTTTATAACTTTTACTGGAACTCTATCTACTTCTGAAGTCCTTTTATACCGTGGTTCTGAAAAATCACATAAGTCACATCCCAGGTATTTAATATGTTTTGATATAAATTAGGCTATAATGTGAATTGTTAATTAGCCCTTCCATTGTAAGTCACTACACTAAAGACACGACTTATCGCATACATGCTGATAATACCAAAATGACCAAAGAAGAAGCAATTTGTTCAATGTGCTGATGTTAGTAGAAGCATCAATAAAAACTGTTTTTAATAAATCAGTATATTTCTATGCTGTGTCAAACCGGCTCTCTTTCTGTCAGCAGTTACAAAAGTGCACAGAGCCATTCATCAAATTCTACCAGATTTATTAAGAACCAAATAGCTCTAATAATTTTAGCCCCTTCCCTGGCAGTCAAAGGACACTAAAATTTTGAGCCCGATGAAACACGATTTATTAGCAGACTAAGGAAGAACGCAAGAAAATTGGAAGTTGGCATCTGGACAGATTAAGATAGAGAAATTTTACAGTGCCGCATCTGTCTTCAGTGTCCCTGGGCTAGAAGAAGAGCTCAGACTGATTGTAATCTGTGGCTGACGACAATCAATAAAGTCCTGCCTGCAAATCAATGGCTGACAATGGTAGATGATATGGAGTGAATGCTTGCGCGTCTCTGTGTGTGCGTTACATAATCAAAATACATTTGTATGCATGGAAACAGTAGAACAGCTAATCCCCCACACACCCACCCAACCCTTATTACAACTCATCTATCTCAATGAGAGAAGTAAGGGATGACTGGCATTTGGCCCTCTCACTGAAGACACTCAGGAACGCTCATGCAAACACACAAACAAATGTACTGGAAAAAAAAAAAGACTTTTGTTATTAGCATATTTCCAGGTTAGCTGTTTTTCAAGAGAATGAAATCATGTTTTTCATTGATGTATCTGTGCTGCATGTGCAAACTAATTTTAAATCTTAACCCTGAATGCCTGGAGCTACAACCACTTTATTTTTTTTATTTTATTTTGCAAATGAAGATGAACAACCAGAACAACTGTTAAAATTTGAATTAAAAAAAGAAAGACATGCAGGAAGAGAATGTATGTCACAAATCCTATCAGTTTTAGGCCTGCACACGGCTATCTCCTCTTTTTCTTTGACTTACTTATAGCACATTTTAGCAAAAATATGGCTTATTAGAATTTGTATAAGCGCAGTTCTTTATGTCATTACATTTCTACACACATAGCTGTACGCAAACATGCTTGCACTGAAACATGTATCCCAACATGTGCGCATAAATGATGCAGACGTGCCAAAGATCACAATGAATGCTCTATAATTAGTATAATAAACATGTGTGGAAAGTACCATACAAAAAAAGCTGTCGATGATTTACCAAGATAATTCATCCCAGGGAATATGGTGGGTGCAGTAGAATGTGCATAAACACTACTTAGATGCACTAACCTCCCTTTTAACACCTGTCTAAATAAAGAACAACGTTGCAATGCCTGTTTATACTCAGCTGTAATGTCACTGACCTTGCTTTTATCCTTGGGAGATTTTTAAAATAGAAAACTTCAAACAGTTTACGCATATGTTTAACACCAGTGCATGCTGACCCAATGTCAAAGGCAAGCGCATTTTAGATACAGCTGTTTTAAAAGTCGCTTTAATGGCAAAAATGTGGAAACTGGCACCAAACTGCAGAAGTAAAACACTTGATCCATCTTATAATTAATAAATCATCATTAATCAAGTACAAATTACATCCGACGGCTCCATATGTATGCTAACCATGCCTGTATCAGATGTAGACCATCTTTAAGTGAGCAACAGAATGCTCTTCCAGTCTGCAGAGCACTGGCTGCTTCTTTCATGTAATGAGGGTATGCTATGGAACTAGTCATGACGAACAGCGCACAGATGAGAGTAAATACCACTCGCTCACAGCTGCGTTTGCTTGCTTCTCTGAGGGTGCAGTGGAGAGAAGACAGAATGCTAACATGAGAGCAGGGAGCATAATGCGAAACAGCGCTCATCTAGCCTGACAGTTATTTGCATGCAGGGTAAATAGGAGAGGAAGGAAGGCAAACTACAGACTGCAAAATACACCATGAACCCACCTCCGACTCAGGTAATGATAGAGCAGAGCTTCAAAATGAGTAGGCGCACAGAAGTGTGTGGAAAGACAAGCGAGTTAAATAGGGAGAAAGGAGGAAGGAATAACTCACAGGCAGATATTTTGTCATCAAAATCAGTCTTTTAATCTCAAGAGGCAAAGTTACCTAAAGTTTCCCTTGAAAAGAAACGTTCAAAAGGAGGATATCCTCATATGTCTGCTGCTCTTTTATTGTAAACCTAATTATCACCAACGCATCTGACAAAGAACGAGTCCTCAAAGAAGCGTTTTGTCAGAGAAAATACATAAAAGATTAAAAGCCCGGGGAAGAAGGGAAATATTCACTTTGATAAAAACACACTTATGGTGGTAATGGACGTCTCCGCCTGTGCTGTTTTCATTGCCCTCCCTCATGTTTGGTGAAATTTTATGGTCTCCTGGAATCTCCCAAATCTCTGTTGGTAGGAGGGCTCCTTTGAGAGCAACCACATCCCAGGGGAGAAATGTATGACGAGAATGCTTTTATCCTTCCCAGAACCGTCTTTTTGTACAAAATTCATCATAATAAGTGCTACTTTGAACATAGACACTCCGATTCTGCCTCTGAAAAGATGGTAGATTTCATTTCTTTACAAATGGATCAACTAGTTTCCAAGAGGTGAGCATTTACAAGTTCGAAGGGGATTCATAATGAAGGCTGTTCCCCGTGAAAGTCATTACTACTGATGAGAGCACGGGGCTTATTAACAGTAAGAGAATCACCCGAGGTGTCTGGCATGATCTTCTTTACATGTGTGATCACTCTCGCGCTCTCTTCCTTGCTTTTCTGAAAGGTTAAGAGGGAGGTAATATGTTATAAAGAGAGGATTAATCCAGCTGTCTGACTACCACTTGGCTGCGTGACTGTGCTGATAACAGGTGCCGAAGACATCATGGACAAATTAACAGTAACTACATACATCGATTTATTTACTGTTGTAAAGTCCAATAGGAGAAAGGCATTCTTGTGCACCGAGTTAAAAATGAAGAATAGAATTGTATAAAAAACAGATCAGCTGCATAAATAAGCCAACATTTGCTGTCACACTAAACCAAACAGGCCAAACATGTTCATACAATGCTCACAAACAGGCAAACAAAACCCCGATGCACCTGTACTGCTGCATATAGCTCTAATCAGGTCAGAGACTGTGACATAGAATGCGTTCACTATCTCACTTTATATGATAATGTGCCACGGTTGACACGCTGGAACCTAGATAAGCCCTATCAGGCTGGGAAGATAAATGTGACAGGACTTGCAAAGGACCACTGCTAAATCGGCTACAGTATATAGAGTTTATTTGGTGACTGCCTGGCGTGAAAGTGAGGATATGGCCCAATGATCTTGCTTGTTCCAGGTGAGGGCCTTCGCTATTACATTCGCTTTCACGACAGGAGCAGCTGACATCCTCCCACAGGGAGTCACGGTAAAGGTCAGAAGCACCCTGAAACAGGTGATGGAGAGAGAATCGCACTTGAGCTTTGGATTTAATGTTTTTAAATAAAAACCCAAGAAGCCGTGTTTATCGTGAAAAAGTTGAGTGGGCACACATGTTCGTGCTGAGCAATGCAGGGCTTCACATTTACACCCAGGACCCACCGACAGCCTGTGACTGCTGGCAACTGACCAGACCCACAAGTGTAGCTGGCATCAAGTGTACCTCGACAGCAGCTGCTGAGAAAGCATAGAGTGTGAAAGCAGCAGTGCAGTGGAAACAACATTGAAATTAATGTGGATGTAGAGGCAAAATAGCCCGTTTCCCTGTGGAAAAGCAGAAGAACTGAGGAAATCAACCTTGGCGTGGCAGTGACACATCCTCAAGCGGACGATGATGGGTCAGCAATTCCCCTCACCCTCTGGAAGCAAACCGTGTCAATGTAATTTATGTGAGTGAATCTGTACAGTTTGTCACCTACTGTAGCAAAAAGTGAGTTATAGCCCATTATGTATAACTGATTCTTATATGTACTCCAGTAAATATAAATCCTCCATCGCTCTATCCATGGAGAGCTCATAAGGTGTGCTGCACCCTGGCTGGGAGGCTGCTGGTGCTTGTGGCAAAAAACATCCTCTAGTCTTAGCCTCTCTACAGACCAAAGCATGTCCCAGGCTGCCTTGATTTAACCAAATGCAAGATTTTACACTTGAGAATAATGACTTGACTAGAGCACAAGCAGGAAGAGAATCTCAAGGACCTTCTGCCGAAGGAAACAAGGAGACTGATAATTCTGTAGCATTCAGCTAAATGCAACCAATGGGGACCAATTAGTTATTAGAAAGTACAATTCTCCACACTTACTCGAAGTCATCGATTAAGTATCTGCCAACCCAATACTCAATTCAATACTCCCTTTTTTTTGCCTTTTTTAAGACTCCGTATGTGTGCACAATTGTGTGTGTAAGGAGAGAGAGGTGACACACATATCCCTTCAAACATTGAGGTATGGTGATGAAGTATGGCAAACATCTCCACCTAAACACAACGCAACAAACACGGTGACCCCGTTTTAACCCCGGCTCTGTCCATCCATCACCCAGCAGCACACACCAGTGAAACCCATATCTCTCTCCTTTGTCGACATCAGGCCTACCCCGTGGAGAGATTCATGCGGCTTCACTCCATTAACGGTTCCAGCGCGCACACACACAGAGCCGGACAGTTTAACAATCTAACAGACATTTTATATATGAAGTTATAGTGAAAATGCTTGGGCATTGACAGCAAGCTGTTTAAATCAAAGAGCACAGTTTAGACTTTAGGTTTAATGACTTTCCACCTGTCCCTTTACAGAGTTGGAACAGAAAATGTGCGCTGGCTAAAGAAATATAGCTCCAGAACAAGTTTTTTTTGGTTTCTGGAACATATTTTCACTGTGAAAATGTACTTTCCCCACATTAGTCTTAATGAAGAGAAAATTACAGAAAAACTTCTGACAACCACTCTGATTGCCAGTGTTTTTTGGAATGCTTTCAGTGACGTTTCAGCTTATGTTTGTTACGTTTATTACATTTATAAATGATTGGATATCAAGCCTTTCAGTTAAATGGCACCGCCACTCCTCAAAACACCAGACAGATAGAAGATAAGAGCTTAGACAGTCAGACGTGGTCAGAAAGGCAGAGGAAATCCCTATCATTTGTCTCAGGCCCTGCAGACGTATGTTCAAGCTCAAGTCTCAACCCCCCTATCTCTCCTCGCTTCTCTCTCAATAGTTTAAGGTTCATGTGGAGGTGAGGGTTCCTACCTCCCCTTCCTCCACAGTGACCCCTTGCTCTCTGCGTGTCTCAGTGGAACAGAGCCCCTCAGGGATCAACCTCTTCCCCTACAAACAAACAACACACACATCCACACGTGTTGCTTTTATGGTCTCTGCAGGTGCTGCTACACACAGTGAAGCATACAAAGTCCCAAGATGCACACTACGCAAGCCAAGAAAGGGCATGGTTCTTTTTCTCCGAAGAAAAAGATTTCGATATTGTTGTTTTGCGGTGGTAAGACCAAACTGGGAGGGGGGGGGGAATCTTTCAAAAGACCTGGACTCTTGTTTCAAAAGGCAGGTACGGTCTGTACTTTATTGTTCGCAACTGGAGTTAGAAGATTTAGACAGCGCTCGATGTGCCAGAACTTTCAGAGCAGGTAATTATTGTAATTTAATCTTGAGTGAAGGGACAACAGAAGAAAAACTAGTATTACTGCTCAGTGTGAGGGTGTTTCAGGGCGAGAAGCAAAGGGAACTCGGATGACCGTGTGATGCATAGAGAGCACTGCCAGTCAAAATTACTTTAAATAACTAAAAATTTTACTGCAACGCTTGTAACATATGTGATGGAGGATTTTTCACAGCGTGACACACTGTCCAGGTGGTGCAGCTGTTCCCACTTGCCAATCACATATTTTTTCCCCCCCTGGACCTTCAGGTCTTTCTAAACAGCAAATTTAGTCTGACTAAATTACGAGGCACATAAGCCGAATTCAACAATCATGTGTGACTGTGTTTATCTCCCTAGAGGAACCATGCACTACCACTGACTGACTGAAAAATGTGGGGATCCTGCAGCTGATCTTGACCACCCAGTCCTGAAACTGGAGAACACAGCGCTACGCTTGAGGTGCACAGAAATGCATTAGAACTGTTATCCTGAACTATTTAGATATTTGTTTTCTAGGCATATGGCAGAATTTCTCTTTTAGGATTTTGTTTTTTTAAATATCCATTTGCTTATTTTGGGTACCTGATATCCCCTCACATTTAGCAGTGACCATCCCTTTTCACTACACCCTACTGGTGCCAGCATGCTGACTATGTGTCTAAATTAAGAGTCTTTTTTTAAAGCCCTTCAGCTATTTTCTTCAAAAAAGCACCCAGGAAAAAAATATCTGTGGACAGTGCAGCTTCAAACGAGCTACACTTTAAGAGAAAGGGAAAAAAAACTCTCTCTCTATCTTGTATCATTCAGCAAATGAGTATTGAGACTGGGCACTCTGTGAGGAAAAAGTAAAAGAGACTTCCATTTTTCTCTAAGTGATCATTTTACTTGAAAATACAATGGAATCTAAAGTAGAGTCATCATTGTTAACTCATATGCATGATGACTTTATCAAATTATAAAATCCCATGCCAAATGGCAGCTGAAGCTTTACATGTTCCCTGTTAATTATTAGCAAAGCTCCAGAGCACAAACATTGGTATTCAGGACAGCCTTAGATTGCGGTTACATTCTGGATACACCGATAATGATATGCAGGTCAGAGAAGCTCCATCATCCATAATCAATAACACACAGTATTAGGTCTGCTCATCCATGGAAATGTGATGTGCAATTTTAGACCGCATACATGTTGCTGGAGGCAGAGGCAGCATTGTTCCCTGACCCACATGCTTCACCTCTTAGTGCCTTGGCAGCACCCCTGGGCTTGTGGCGGTAATGAGAGGGCAAGGGGACAGGCAGCCTGGGTTCACACATAGAGCATAGGCCGGGGGGGGCAAGCAAAAGAGGCCAAAGGATATACAAGCCTGAGATGCATACTAAAAAGGCATCAAGCACAAATTCCATTGGCAGCAATCTTTGTCAGGTCCATCACAGCTAATATAATTACCCTGTGATCCAAAAACCCTGCTGAGCACAGAAAACCTAGAGGGAGGGTTGTGCATATCTTAATCCCTCTGTCAAAGACAGCATATCTCAACATTAACTGCTCTCGTCACCTTTTGCGAGGGTAAGTTGATAGGAGGAGGGAATTTCTTTTGTATCGCAGTGGCGGAGAGGAGATGATCAGAAACTCCTTGGAATATTTTAACATAACACAATGAATTCTTAAGTAGACTGACATTTAACCCTAACATTAGGATGCCTGGGATTGAGCGAAAAAGAAGGACAGTGTGTGTTGCGTCTTCTTTTTTTCCTGCAGCGGCGGTTCATTCCCCCACAGGACTGTGGCATGACAGCTTGGGCCCATCACTAAGATGAATGGTTCTGTCTTACACAAGGCCTTTTAATTAGCTCCACAAGCTGCCTTTTATAAAAAGCGCACACAGAAACGCACCCGCACACACGTCATGCTACGCACATGTTCACAAAACATAAAACCCACAAGCAAAGAAGAAAACATATCAAAACTACACTAGGGAAAGTTTTTGACTAGAGCAATATTTCTGTTGGGGAAAAAAATATGCCAACATTAATTACCTTTGATGAACTTCAGCCCCCATCTATGCTTAACCCAAAAATGTGGGAGGGCTAGTAAAAAGCAATTTCTGCTCGGTGTTATCAATCTATCATCATTTTACTGGCAAAAAAGGGGGTAGGGATTAGAGCAAGCACTGAAAGGGGTAAGCATGCTGGCGACCAGACGTGCACCATCAAGACTGGGACAGGAAGCAAGAAATCACACTCTTCCTCCTCTGGCTCCCTTTCATTGCCTTCTTTTCTCCATCTCTTCCTCCTCCTCCTCCTCCGCCAAGACTCTTCCTCCACACATGGTTGGGAATGTGGAGTCCCATCCACTATTAGAGTGTGGGTGGGGTTATAACAGGGCCTGGGAAGGCTACAATGAACCACCAGGGCTGTTCCAATTACAGAGTGACTGATACCAGATGATGAAGCTTGCGGCATCTCACATTAACATCCACCATAGCCACAGCATCTGCCCAGATGAAGGGCCATAGCAGGACATTGAGCTGCACACACATACTGCACTATCCAATTAGTGGAACTGCCAGCTATGCAGCATGTTGGTGGGTGGAATAAAAGGAAGGCTGCCTGAGTGGACTCAAACCTGTGCTGCAAAGCAAAAATGCTGTAATTGTGCTACACGCTCTCATTAGCTAAAGGTCCTAAGTTGGGTTGTGCGTGGGTGAGTGTGTGTGTGTGTCTTCGAGTGTGTTAAGATAAAAAGAAAAAGTGAAAATAATGGAGAAAGAGAATCATAGACGTAGACAGAGACATATTTCTGATTTGACAACAGCAAGATGGTCAGTGAAGTACAGATAATGGTTTGATCTGTCAAACTCTGCAATGTTCCACTGTTCTTCCTCCTCGCTAGGCTTGTTCAGCCACTTGGACAGACGCACACACACTTGCGCGTGCACACGCTGATAATAAAAGCAGCAAAGGGCTTTACAGTACATCTGCCACACTGCTGAAGCAAACACTGTGGCCTCTCAACACAACACCAGCTGTTCTGGAGCTAGGACTCAATGTTTGTTTATGGCCCATTGTTTTCTCTGCCCCGTCTTTCACTCCTCAATTTCAATTTACTCAAATACACACGAACACAAAGGAGGGCAGTGTGTCAACGCCCACAGGCCTTTGAAGTGCAGACTGAGTGTTAGTTTAGACATCCGAGAGCAGTTATAATGTGAGCGTGCTCTCCCCTCTGTCTGCTTTGCACCCATTCATTGCACACGTTTGGTAATATATGGGGCACTCAGAGGATGTAGAATAGATGGGAAAAAACTCTAGCACTTTCTGCCCATTCTGACCCTCAGCTACACCAGGGCTGTATCATTTGTATAGTTAAAGAGGTGCAACAAGAGCCGTCTGGTGCGGAAGAAAAGTTAATGATCATAAGTCACTAAAATAAGATAGATATCGAACATCTTACACGTTTGCACGACTGATTTCCTGACCTGCTCCTGGTGGTAATAAAATAATTTGTTATCAGATCTACTTTAATAACTGACAGCCCTATAAATCTGTCAAGTGCACCATGAATTACTGCATTCCATTCACTCAATCCTGATATTCTCTGTCTGCATGGAAAATGGCCGTAGCTGCCAGGCAAGTCAAACAGATTTGATTTCACTCATATCTAGTAACAGTACGTTTTTCTTTCTCCTGCACTGCCTGTAACAGAATATGCCTTGTTCTTCTTGGCCTCAGGAGAAATCTTCTGCCTAGCAGGGCTAGAGATGGACGGAGAGAACCCTGACTGACTGTGCCTGGCGGCGGGTCTGTGGGGAGCAAGCTCATCAGCAGTCTACTGGAGAGGGAAAGAGGGAGGAATGGGTTGAGGGAAAGGGTGAAAGAAATAGGGAAGAGGAAAGGGAGATCAATAAGCCAACCAAGAGTATCCTTTTTCTTGTATGAGAGAAATTTCCCTTTTTTCCCCTCTTTTCTCTCTTTCGCATGAAGGGTTGGTCCACAGCACCCCAATCACACTCACTAAGAAATAAAAAGGATATATATATATAGAGCGACTGATATTACAGACAGTCTTAGCAGGACAAAGAATCCAATCATACACCCAATATGTACTGAACTTTTCTTAGTTTTGGAGAAAACTACCCAAAACTTATTACTGTAGGAGGTTATAGTACTGGATATATCTACAGGCACAAACATATACGGAAACCAATATAACTGAAAGTGCCACGGGGTGCTTCTTTGAACACATTCACACACAGTATTGTCCCAAGAGGAATTTATTTGATTTCATTAAAACACACAGAAGATGTCTATTTTCTTCTTCCCCCCACATCTAATCCTGTTGTCTCTGAGTTGTCAGCATAAAGTCCTGATTATGATGAAACATAAAGATGATAGACTCCTGAGGGTTAACAGTAAAAGGCAGTATCCCCTGAGAAGTGCCCTGACGACTTGCTGGAAATAGCTAGGGAACACATATAGGGAAGAGAAAAGTTCCTCCTCCAAATGAAGTACATTTATTCTCCATCTTGAGCTGGAGAGAAAAGTATATCATGCAACAGTGCAGCCATGTCTGACAGATTCGTCATTGTAACCCAACTCGTTAGTCACCCTTTCAAAGGCCATCTTTGTTACTACCGTCATTAAGAGGGAACAGATTAGTCAAGCAGGCATATGAACATTTAACCTCTGTCCACTGAGTCAGCATGGCCTGATCGATTCCTTCAGATCAGCAAAGAATGACAAACAATAGCAAACAGTCATTGTAAGCTCAGTACTGAGAGCAAGACCGAAAGCCTCTCCCGCAAGGTCAATACTGGAACCTCTTTACCTTGATAAGGAAGCAATGGGTGATAAAAAGAGGGCAGAGTTGACAGTGTAGTACATTCTAGTCGACATTCATAAAGAAGATGACCTCATATCCTTTTTTATCATCATCTATCTAACATGGTTCAAAGTCCTCAATAGGTACATAGAGAGTTCGGCTCAACTTAAAAGAGCTTTGACTTCGATTTGATTAAAACAGAGGGGGATCGCAGGAGGGCCCTGACGCTGCCTAGCACAAACTAGAGCTCCAGTGTGGCAGCTAAAATCATTCATCCTGAATATTGCCAACAAAGCTATGTCACTGTTATTCAGGCTTCATCTGAAAAGGCCATGTTTGATGAAAGGACAGCTGTCATAGCGGAGACCGGAGTAAGTACTATGATGACAGAGTGATGCCGAGAGAAAAGGAGGTCATGTAGCTGAGAGTCACTTAGGAGACATGGACCAGGGGAGGCCAGGATATTGTTCGTCAACACGACTAACCTCACAGGGCTCACAGAAAACAGTCTGGCTCTCATTTAGTCTACCTCCGTCTCACCAACTGGAATCACAGTACAACAAACATACCAGCATTTAAAAAACTGGTGTTCAACATAAAGATTCATTGATGTCGTATAGGACATTTACATATATATATGTACTTCCTACTGGCATCATCTGTTCATGATAAAGACAGAAAACTTACTCTTACTTGTAGCATAACTATTTTGTTACAAGAGAAAACTCCATTCCATCTGATTAGTGTAAATCTAGTCTGCTTATTGAAGAAAAATTCATGTTTGAATTATCTGGTAAAATGAGTCATCTAATAAAAATGTTTTTTTCCTCTTTCCCTCCTTTTTTTAAAAAAAACAAACAAACAAACAAAAACAAAAAAAAACCCAAAACAAAAAACAGAACAAAACACAGAACAGAGGCATTAGAAGCACTAGAGACAGAAAAAAAAAAAGAATGAAAAAAATTCACTCACCAGATCCCAATAGCACCTCGGAGAGGCCGAGCTGTTAAACATAAGCGTCCTATCTGCATTTCGCTGACATTTTCCTGGCAATATTTCTGGGAATATATGCAGTTTTCCACTTTTCACTTACTGCTATTTGAATCTACCAGTGTGAGCTGGCCATCATACCCCTAAGTCTATAAATAAAGGAAATGTTCAACAAGCCAAGACATTAAAATTAAACCGAGACAGTAGCAAAAGAAAACGCAAAAAGCACTGGCATGTGTCTTGTTGGTTTAGAGTAACATGCAATCAAATTGTTTTCTTCCTTCCATCCTTTCCCCTGTCAAGGGCCTGCAAACAAAACCGCCTCGTTTGAACAATAGAGCCATGATTGTTGTGGGCATAAAGTGAAACTTATCTGACATGTAGCACCCTTTGAATATACAGCACTGAAGCCTTGAGAGGGAAAAGAAAAGCCAAAAAATGTCCCTCCGGTACAATGGCAGCCTTTGTCAGAGTGCAGGCTGATACATAGCAAACTAAATGGTAAATGTTTGAGCAATGAAACTGAATCCATGTTTCACTGCTCAAAGCAGGGTCTAACCTGTTCAGGACTTTGGCAGGCTATTTATGTGTCTGGGGAAGAAGGAAAGTAAAGAAAAGCAATAGAAGGCAGAAAAAGCTCAGTGCTTAACAAAATACCACACTTTAACCAGTTTAAACTCTCTGTTCTCCAGTCTGCCTTTCATTTAGTCTGAGGCTTTGCTTGTAGTCTGCATTTTTTACTGCTGACCAGATGAACCTACAGTATTTCCACATTTGTGCCTCTGATGACAAACCTATGTTTGACTTTTTGGTTAAGGTCACGTGCTCTGTTTGGTTTTGGGCCCCTGATCTCAGACTGCCAACACATACAATACAAATCCACAAGTCACTCGACTGGCTCAGTTAAGAACCCAAGCTTAAGTTAATGAGTGTTTCTTTAGCCCCAAATTAAGAAAAAGCTGAGATGATGGAGCTTTCACATAGGACAGATGATGACAACTTTCTTTGGTTGCTGAATCTATCAAAAGACCCTCTAGATCTGGATTAGGGCTCCCCAACAAAAGTGAACTTCAGTATCCACATGAGGAAAGCCAGACCATTCCTCCTACCTCAAGGGACAATGCTGTGGTAGAAGTCTTTGGCATACATGGCCATAATCAGCTGTGGCCATGTTCACTCACCTACTGAGAAAACCCAGATTGATCCCCTTTCACAAAAAAAATCTCAGGGAGGGATACAAATCACATGTGACACCACAATGTAAAGACACTGAACAGAACTGCAGCACGGAAGGAGACATGGACAAGAGGAAGGAGAGGATGAAAGGAGGCACCAGAATGTCACAGTGAGTCTATTGTGGATTTTTAAAGACTGAATGTGTTCTTCTGTAGGGAGAACTCAAGCATGCCTTCCTCTGCACATCTGATAATGAGGGTATCCACACACACACACACACACACACACCTTAAAAAATATATTGTCAAGACATCTTACTATTGAAAGAAGCTTTGCTTAGTCTACCTATTCCCATTGTATAGCCCTGCTCCATAAATAGATGAAGCCAAATGGTATAACATAAACTCAAGACCGACTTGTGTCCCTTAGTAGCATCTGCCACGGAGTAAATCTGCCCACAGCCTGCAGCTGTCAACAGGAAGCCCAGAATGACCTCCATATACACACACGCACTCAGTCAAACAGTCACACAGAGCTGCACGCACACACACACGCATAGGCTTTCATCTGTCAATGATTGGCTCACATCCAGCAGTGTATATCTGTTCCACTCAGTTTTAATAAAACTTCATACTCAGGCTTACTCAAGACCAGTCTTGAATATTAAAAACTGCTCTTTAACTTTGTCTGTGTATTAAAGGGAAATGGAATTAGTAAGACAAACTGTGTCAAAGAACTGTTAGAATAAATTAAAAAAGTGCTCTTGGAAGGTTGGAAACACTTCCTATATTTAACTGGAGTGGCAGCACATATACCTTGTAGCAGAGTGGCGACAACCACGTTCTCGAAGGAGGGAAGGGCTTCTGGTTTTTGTCAGCGCAATAGCTCCCAGCACCTCAAGTGCTGCGCCTCGATTGCCAGTTTGCTCATATTTTCCCCCAGCCCCTTGGCAGAAAATTTACAAGAACGTTTTTAACAGTTTGTTATTTCATGGGCTGGCAGAGTCAGTTTTGCTGAGAGCCTTGTAAATGTCTTTTAGGACCTTGGATAATCAGCGGGACTATCAGCTGCAGAGACTAGAGTGCATGAAAATAACAGTTTCCAACAATCCATCATGAAGAGACAAAGGTAAAACAGACAATAATGTGTGATTGCCCTGTTTTCAGCCTGTATCAGAAAATGTCACAATGGCATTTTTTTTTTCATTTCTCACAGCATGTCATTAAGATCAGATGGAGCTGCTGTTTTAAAATTGTACAGATGGGCTTTTACAAAAGATGTTTTTCAAGTGACAGCTGATTCAACCGTCCTGCAAACATCTAAACTCTCACCAGTCTTTGTAGACAGCTGGACTAAACTGCGATAAACATCATCAATGGAACAACAGAGAGGATGCGCACACACATGCGCCAACACGCACACAAGCAAAGCATCATATGCAACAAAACAGACCAACAGCAATCCATTAGCGATAATGGCCATATACCAGTGAGGGTGTGACTGTGGTAGAAAGATAGGGGGTGTGCACCCTGTTTCAGTGCCAATGTGCCATCTGCACCCAGTACTGGCTGAACTAATGAGAGGATTAGGCCCACATGCACAGCCCTGGGACAAGGCCCCTACCCTAACACCAGCAGGAACCCACCACACCAGCACTTTAATATGGAAAAAAATGACAGAAGCAAGGTGTGCACATGCTGAGCAGAAACCCCGCTGACTGACAATGTGCAAGGGCATGTGGGTTGTCTGTTTGGCCATTCATGGATGAGACTCAGTTTAGGTGTGTAGAAAAATACCAGTGTGCACTTGTGTGACTACATTACACGGGCATACTAATAAAGGACAAAGCAATGTGAACATGAAGGAAACCAGAATCAAAAGCTCAGCAAAGGGAATAGTGGGGATCACAGGGAGTCTTTTCCTCATCTCTCACAGACAAAAGATCTGCTTGATAAAATAAAACAAAGAGAGAAAATAAATCTGTTCACCTATGAGAAAAAAAAAAAAT
Organism: Simochromis diagramma; assembly: GCF_900408965.1. Lineage (NCBI taxonomy): Eukaryota > Metazoa > Chordata > Actinopteri > Cichliformes > Cichlidae > Simochromis > Simochromis diagramma. Next base: position 5,899,091 of record NW_024386941.1, read on the forward strand.
CTGGATAAAAAAAACCATGAATATGTTAGCTGTTCAGATAGCATCGACCCTATGAGTACACTGTTTATACCAAACATACCATCAACACCACCACCAGAGACTGCATATCCTAAGGCAGCCAGCCCTTTTACACGGCCCACAAGGAGTAAAAGCTCCCTTAGGCATTCCCAGCTAGTAGTGAAGCCTTTATGGGGCACTGGCTTCCTACTCAAGGCCATCATCACCTCCAGCGAGGTGTTTTGTTGCAGAGGGAAACACGAAAGGAGGGGTACAGACCTAAATGACAGCAACGGATATAAAAATACCACCAGAAAGGATGATTACTAAACAAATGAACAGATAAATGAATAAATCCACTGACCTTGGGTGCAATTAGTCGTTAATTACTGCACACCATGTGCTCTGGGAGACACATTAATTAAAAGGGGATAATGGAAGGCAACAAGGGAAGCTTCATGTGAAAATGGTTGCCGGCAAAGAAGATCCACCAAAGGCACCAAAATGAATTTTTCATTTGAAGACTGGTGCTCATCTACACTGCATGATAGTGTAGCACGACGATGGTGTGAAAATGACCACAAAGTAAAGATACACCATGAGAAAAAAACAAAATACAACAACAACAAAAAAAATAGTTGGTCAAACAAGTGCTCAGATTTCTTGAAGCTCAAAATTTATTATTATGGCTTTGGGAAGTAATGAAATGTGAAATCACACAAAATACTAATCTGCCACAGAAAATGCCATTATAGGTATTATGGCAAATATCTACTAGCATTCATGCTGGACATTTTAATTTAAACCTTTCATGTCCAATACTGCCTCCTGACCACAGTGAGGAAACTTTAATGACCAGTCAAATTGGGTCTTGGCAAAAGAGGTAATTTGCCTTGTCCCCCTTTTAACTCCATCTGTGTCTGAGCATATTTCTGTTCATAGTCTGCTTATGGTTCTGTTCCCACAACTGAGATGGACATTCTTTCCTTTTTCTTTTCTTTATGGCTGTGGAAACCATCATTACCCTGGCCACCACCTACACTAAAGCACTCCTCTGAGGGCAAGAACAGAGACAAAATGAGTTTGCATTCACATTCAAGGGTCAAACAAAACCTAACCTTTATCATTTGGGCCACAGTCTTCCTTTCTCATTTTGTGCCACATGAAGCAACAGTAGTAAGGGCTGAATACCAAAGGACAATTATGTTTATGTCTTGACTGTCTCCTTCCTGCTCTCCGTTGCCCGTCTCTCCACACTGGCTGATCAAGGCCCTGAGAGTCCTGTAGTAACACTGAGTTTAGACACTCACTGACTGTCAATTAGAGTCTCTGTCTCTTGTGACCCCCCACACAGAGACTTTAAGGATCTGTTGACAGAGTCAGTCATCTCTACCTGGTTAGTCACAGTACTATTTAAGGATAACGTCACCTTAAAACACTGACGTACTGCTGAGTGTCTCCAGTGTGTCCAAGACAAATGGACACAGTTTCAAACAGTATAAGATGACAACTAAGAAAAAAATAGCGTACAAAGCTGGAGTCTAACAGCTTGATAAAATATGTGCTCATAAATTAATAAAATAAAATCACTGGCACGCTCAGAAATGGAATGACTCACCGCTTGTTCACGCAAAGCTAATAGAGAAAAACAGACCCAAGAATAGACTTAAATAGAATGAAGGGCATGACTCTCCTGTGCCTCACATACAGGGCCAATAGCAGAGCTGGCAGAACATTGTCCAGCGGTTCTGTTTTATTGGAGGCTTGTATTTGTTAATGTGTCTGGGCTCCTGCACTGCTGAGAGAGACAGCCTCACAGAGAGGCTGTTGTGTTCGGGTCTGGCTGAGCTCCACTGTCCCCTCCAACCAAACTGCCATATTCACACTTTTTTATAAACCCTTATGAACTGGGGGCACTATGTGTGGGTGAATAGTCACTCTACCTATTCACACACAGAACACTGTTTTTAGAGTTCACAGAGTCAGCTGAGCTGAGAGCAATTGTTCCAAGAGTGTGTTTATGCTTTATTTCCATCACTTTTTCTTGTTCAGTCTTCCCCTGTGCCTTTCCAGGCTGCTGAATAGTCTACACCCTCTCTTTCATGGTGCCCTCTCTGTTGCTGGAGCAGTGACGCCTAGGCAGGACTTGGGTCTTAAATAAGGCCTTGAGGCCTGACACATGTGGCCTGTGAACTGACAGCAGCTTTGTGGCAGAGGCAAGAGGCGTGGGAGTTGGAGGCCAGGGGCCAGGGACACTCGGGGAAGAGAGACAAGCTAAAGGAGCCCCTTGAGAAAAAGCCTGAGCCAATAACCACAACAACACCTCAACAAGGGCTCCAGTCATCCAGTGGAGTCGAGCTGGAAGAAAAGTAAGGAATGGTACCACTGCTAAGTGCCAATGAGAATCAAGAAATCCAGTGGCAGAGGGAGATGAGGAACAGGCGTGCTGTGGAAAACCAAAAAGGCAAAGTGAACAGATGATAGAGTGCTGGAGAGAGGAAAAGGGAAGAAGAATGAAAAGGAAAGCAGACTTTACGGGTGGGCTACTGACGGCAGACAAAGGCATGTGGAAAAAACTGTGAGGAAGCCAACCTGTATAAAGGCACAGTAAATGTGAAGAACAGGAACAGGCAGGTGAGAGAAGAGAGGAGCTTGAAAGTGTGTTGTGTGTCACAACACATTGCTGCACATGGTGTGGTACTTGTGAACAGGCCAGCAGGGAGGTAAACAACTTCAGAAAGCATATTACAGGAAAAAAGCAGCCAGAAATAGTTTGACAGCGGAAGAAAACCTGCAAATATTTAAGAGTGTCTCTATCAAATTAGATAGGGAACAGGCCTAAAACAAAAACTCTTAATGATTAGTATTATTGTTTGCCACCTATAGGATTTCAACAAAGGATGAAGGAAACTCACAGCCAGGGAAAGAAACATTAAGAATAAAAGAAAGGAGGGAGTCGGTGCTTTTCCAGAACAGCAGACAAAGAGAAAGACAATTACAGAGGCTCTAAAAATCTATTCAGTGCATTTTGCTGGGAACAGTTCCTCCTCCATTTCAGTCACTGTGCACTTCTCTGGCTCAATCCCAGCTTAATCCTCCAATTTACCTCCATCTCAAGTGATTTCACAGTTGTCACCGAACACTGAATTTCCTTTTTCCCCTCTTTCCACAACTGTTATGGGGTACATGCCAAGATGGCGCCGAGATAGAAAACTGGCGTGGGGGGTTGAGGTGGAGGTGTTTGTGAGTGTGCGTGTGTGTGTTTGGTAGCTGCAAACCTTTCCTTCACGGATGTTAACATTCTCGAACCAGCAAGTTTAAACACTTGACTGTCATTTAGCAGGTGAAAGCGTTCAGGCTGGACCTGCTGTCGTTAAGACTTTAGGGAGCTGGAAGAGCCGTCGCAGCAGCTAATGTCCCTCACTTAACATTGGAACCATCGACATTTCACTAACGAGACAAGAGGCCCTCTGAGAAGTCAGCAATCCAAGTCAATGAGTTCCTGAGGCACAAATAGACACACACATACACACACATATACACGCAGACACATACTGAAGGTCAAAATGTTATCCTCACCTGTCCCCAACCAATCAACTGATGTCCACACATCATGATGAAAGTCGTGTCTGTGGCTGGTCTCCAAAGCACCGAACTGGAGTTGTCTAATTACAGTTGGAGAGGTCACTGTCCTTCCTGCAGCTAATGTGGATTTACTGACACTAAATCCTGCCTTAACAAGGCATGGAATCTATCAGACACATAGAAAAAAAAACAACATACAGCTGTGCAACATGGGCATTTTGGATAACAAGACAAGAGACGGTAGCTAATGGTTTAAAATCCTGCTGAACATTAAATCCCCTCTGTCATGTCCACAATTGTGCCCATTGATTCCCTCCTACAGCTGCAATACTGTTTTGTTTTCTACACTTCAGATCTCTTGAGCTTTGTGCATGAAGCTATGCCACTGGTATGCGACGACTCTGGGCAGCGGAGTGAATTAGGTTTGAAATGGGGTCAAAATAAATACACTGGGGCAATGTTCTTGGCATTGACAGCACCATGTGTTACCCAGGCTGGTTACCGCTACACAGAGAAGTGAGGTGTGGTAACAGTAAACAGCCCAGACACAAGAATGCACAGTGCAGTAAAACGCTATACAGCACCATTCATCACAGCACCCAGAGCGCAGCAGGGGCACAAATATCAACGTTTCCTCCTCACGCCCTGTTCTACAAACAGATTTCAGCATACTTTTAGTCTCCTGCTGTCTATAATTCTCCCCCATGTGCCCCACTGTCTATAACTGACTGACTGACATTCTTGCTGTCTGTTACTGATGTGCTTGTCACTGAGGTTTTTATTAATAGCTCTGTGAGTAAACCATTTGAGGTGTAGCGTTATGCCACATAGGCTGTGGTGAATGCCAGAGGGGTCACCTCTGGGACAGAATCTCAGAAAAAAAAGGCTCTGTAGTGCAAAGCGGTGTAGCAGTCTAATGCATAAGGTTGGAATACTGTTATTTTTTTTAATTTATTTTAGGTGGGAGGACAAGATTAAGCACATTAAATAACACTGCACCGTGCTGATTTGATGATAAAATACGAGTCAACATTTGTACGAGCTAACAATAAAAAGCAAGTGTCTGTGACCAGTAAGAGGAGGTGCAGTCCATATACACCGCTATGGATCATTTAGTGCACCATCAACAGAGCAGGGCTGCAGAAGTAGAAGCATGTGTGACATTCAGGCGTTGGAGGTGTCTTTGCGCGAGTGTGTTCAAACGCTGAGTGTAGGAGTTCCTCTAAACCCTTTTGGTGATAAATTCAAGCTTTTCCGGCCAACTTAAACACAGCATAAATCTGTCCTCAGAGCCAGTCAGCAACAAACAGCCTCAGAGGCAGATTTGTAAGGAAGAAAAATCCAAGAGTGACAGCCGGAAATCTATTCTCTGCTCAACGTGTCCTTTTTCATGTTGAACACCATCAGCATTTATCTCACTAAAGCTTTTCAAGTTTCAGTCTTCATTTTCTTCAATTTACTGTATGTAAAAATATACTTGTATATATAAATGTTGCAAGCAAGCAATTCAGATAGTAATAATACATATACCGCACGCTTCCTTTTGTTTTTTTCTTACTCAAAGATTCCCAAGGATATTGGATAGGCAAAATGATTTAACAAAGAGCTGGGAGTAGAACAAGGTGCTTGAAGCAGAAAACAAAAAAAGGAAACAATGAGCGATAAGGAAGACTGCACAGAGAAGATAATTAATGAATAGCTGCGTCAAATAATACAAGCTGTAACAGTGGGACCTCTTGTCCTACTTCTTGCTGTGTGTTATGCACTCACAAAGACACGCACGCTCAAATAAGGGGGAGGAGGAGGAATTAAGACGTGGTTCCGAAAGGAATTTACGAGTGATTTACTAACGGACTTTCCCATTAAAATAAAATATGGAACAGTATGGGTCATTGAGAAAGACAATGAAAACAGAGAAAAGCTGGCAAACACAAACAGTCTTATAGCAGTGACACGACTGCACTGCATTAGTTGGTTCAGTAAAAAAGAAAAAAAACCCCACAGAATTTTAGGTGGAAGCAGCAGCAGCAGCGTGGGGGGACTCATGAATTTTGTTCTGTGGACGGGGTGTTGGAGTTCACTTTCTTTGTTAGGCTGTTCAGCTGGTCAAGGCCACGGGGGAAACAGACATGCCCACCAAAAAAAAAAAAAAAAAAACTGGACAGAGCCAAATGGTGTGGAGAATGGGGAACTATTTTATATGGAAATCCCAAAGGTGCACTTGCATTAAAAATAGAAGTCAGTCTAGGAAAAAAAAATATACCGGTCAGATAATGAAACCGGTTTCCAGATGTGCATATTCACCACAAACTGTGACTTGTAAATTAATATTAAAATATATTCAGTTCACGGGTCCTGCTTCGAATTATGTGAGGCAATTTTGCCAGTGTTGAGAAAGTGCCTGATTTCTGTGGCAGGTAATTGAGAGCAGTGATGTGAATAGTGTCGGATATGGTGAAGACCTGACTCTCCCCTCAGCGTCAATGTCTCTCGGAGGCCCAGGAAAGAACCATTGTTCCATCAAGGGACACAAAAAAGGGATTAATTTGAATTTGGTTTACAATGCCATGCCTTTCAAGTTAATCCATCTGGCCTGTGCCCCGGAGTTGCCAGTTACTCCCTCCATTCCTCATTCACTCTGCCAGTGCTCTTTGTCTACAGGAGGGCTAAATGTCAACTCTACCACTGCTTGCAGACTAAGAGCCCTGAGAGATGCTGAGAGACAGAAACAGAAAATGAAGACAGAAAGAAAAGAGCGTGCTTTACAGATACATGTTTATACTGAAATTTAATTATCCTTTCACTCCTGTTTTGTGCCAGCAAAAGCTACAGTATCGACAGAGAGATGCATTAAATGATAAACTTTTAAAATCTCTCTAAATGCAAAGGAATTTTGCAGTGCTGTACTTAACAGATGGAGATTTGGCATTCTGATTCAGTAAACAGCCGCCTGTGTGGAAAATAAATAAGAAATATAGTCACGTCCTTTCTTCCTTCCTGTGTAGTTGTTAAGTGCCCCACATTATCTGGCACCCCTGCTGAGAGTGGTAAGATGAACCTTCCCATACATCCATCATGTCTGCTTCCTCTCTTTCTCTTGCAATAAAACCAGCTTCTACCAAATTACTATAATGGACTAGGACATTTCAGTCACTCTTTGGTTCTCTATATTAGTTCTTAATATTTTCTGCCATTTAAACTTTCACATTTTCCAAATGTTGTGGCTTTAAAGGTTTAAAACATAAATCTGGTACATTTTTTCTCTTTAAATGGAACAAAACTAATTGGGGAAAGAGTACAATACTTGATGCTGTCACTTCTACACTCAGTACTTAACATTTTGTGTTTGTTTCAGCAATTTAAAAAAAAAAATACACATTAATGGTATCTGAGGAACTGCAATAATTCATAGTCATTGCTGCTCTATAGTATGGTGGTTTGGAGAACAAAGTGAGCCAGTGACTGTGAGGCACCAATGGGTGAAGCATCTAAAAGGGAAAATGTATGGCACTTTAGGGTACGGAGTGAAAGATGATTTAAAAACACTTTGCTAGCATCACTGGCTGAGATAATAGCAGCACTTCTCCTTCACTTTCTCCCTTATGCTATATCTGCTGCCAGAGGGACGGTCACATTACTGACCTGTGTTTTTTATCTTTTGTATTCTTTTTCTGCACAACTCCCATCAGACTCCTAATACACTCCTGTAGGACTCACATCTCAGCAGATCAACACAGGAGGACACTAAACAGTTGCAGTAGACATCTGCAGGGTGAGTGCGAAGTGGAGAAATACAGATGGGGTTTTTGAAGTCTCTTGGCTGTTTCCTCGCTAACAAGCCTTTCAATTAGGAAGCGCGGCAATTTATGGCAGCAAATATATCTAAATGCATGAAGATGATTCATTTGGAGCTGAACTTGATGAAAATTATTTTGGTCCCAAGAGAACCGAGCAAAACCCAGATAATACAAAGAACAAATAAGAAAGAACACTGATTTTAATTAGAGATGTTTTGTCAATGCTACTGTCTCAGCTGATGTCCTCACCCATTCAAATACTCGTCAGTATTAAGCAGACAGCTCGCTGAGTAGATTATGCATAGAGAAAGGTCTATAATTCTCCACAGATGGAGAAAAATGGGATCAATTTTCGACTTTTTCTTCCCTCAAAATCAGGCCCAGTAACACTACTTCATACTTTCCTTTTTTTTTTTAGCAAAACGTTTCAAAAGCCTAACACAGGAGGATGGCTAACCCAGTGCACAATACAAATTAACAAACCTGCCTGTGATATTTTATTTATAATCATGCACAGAGCTTTTCAAAGACTAGGTGCTAATGATACCAAATGATGTCTGCAGCCATCAGATTCATCTAACTTAAAAGCTGGTGTGAAATGGAAAAGAAAAGGGATCTAAACAAGGAATCATCAAATACTGTACATTCACAATCGACGCTCCGCTGTGGTTGGTACTAGACTTGAGGTAATCGCTGACAAACATAATAACAAAGAGATGATGATCTAATTAACTTAAGATAAACACAATGGTAGAAGCCCAACTGTGATGCCTGAAGTGGGCACAGTACTCCAATTACACATTTGGGCTTTTTAGGTCAACGCTCAGTAGTATGGCAAGGATTTAACTAATATTCAATTACACAGTGGCTTAGTTTTTCATATAAGCCTGCAGATTTAGCTGTCACTCAGAGTTTATTTCCAGCACGTAAAACTGGAAATAAACGGACACAGTGTTGTGACCAGGTCAGATGTGTTTAGCCTACAAAGATCCTGCCTCCTGCTTGCATTTCCTGGTACACAAGCGTGCCATCAAACCTGTTTACAAGAGGTATTTTCCCACAAATATCAAAATATCTGTTTTACTGCCAAAGTGTCAAAAAGACAGAATCAAGTTGCGGATTTGGTAAACAGCACTATGAGTTCTACAATGCAGCCATTCTTAAGTAATGAATTTGAAACTTTATACTTGAGTTAGAAGTGCAAAACATTGTGGGACTGATGACTGGAGACACAGTTAAAGAGGTGTATTGAGGTAGACAGCTTGTACCACCCCCTTCTCATACACCATTAGCCCTGGCAGTGGTGGGGTGGGGCCCCACAACTGTGGGTCCATCTAAAGAGTGCTAATCCACTGCTGGGCCATGCAAAACAGGGGACGACCAAACATAAATAAATAAGAATGAGCTGAATCTCCGTCGACTTTTCCCATTTCAATCAAGTGCAGGGATGGAAGCCAGACGGCACGGTCACATTCAGGGGTCAGTTCAGGCCCAATTAGAAAGCCCTCCATTGAAAACGGGAGTGATTATTTTTAAACCTTTCGAGTGTCTCTGCCTACTGGCAGACAAGTGGGGAACTTAGGCTAAGGAAGGAAGGGGGAGAAAAAAAAACCTTTGCCCCCCAAACCCGCCTTTCTCCCCACACTGCCTGTCAAAATGCATAAGGTTTATAAACAGAGACAGACAGGATTAAAGGTGTAAAGAGGGAGGTCAAAGAGAGAGAAAGGACCTCCAACTCTCTCACTGACACATACCAGTCGCAGGCAAGCTGAGGATCATCACCAAGACCACACTGCTATTGAAAAAAAAAAAAAATACAGCTGAGCCAGTAATGTCTGGGAGCTGGAACAGACTTTATTAATTATTATCACTCATTAAGAATTCAGGTAAAATGATAGGCACCACACTGGGGTGGAAAAAAGAGTGGGAAGGTGTAGAATGGGCTTGTGTTAGTGCTTCATATACCAAGGGAAGATTATCATGTAAATGGTATACTGTACAGTAAAAACCCTGCTTTTATAAATGATAGCAGCTGGGCCTCAGAGAGGGAGGGATGGATCCGAGCATAAGTGCTCTTCAGGGATACTATCCCTGCATTTTGTCTGCTACATCAAAGAGATGCAGCTGAAGAGCTTCCATTTCCATAGTTCAACACTGTGAGCTTCCTCTATGACATGTCCATAATGCTTTCTCCCTGACAACAGTCATGTGCATGTATGACAGCTGCACATGTTTGTGAAAGTGAATGGTCCTCTCCATTTTATATTGCCTTTCATTTCAGACATTCACAAATATTCTATTTGTGACCTGGGGAACACTTGGGAGGATTTCATTAAAACTCTGCTTGATAACACAATTCGTTTGATTAACTTAATGACATCCAGCTAGTTTTATGCTCTACTGTTAAACACAGTAACTTCCCTCATCATCCAAAGTGTAATTCCACATGGAGAAGTATGCATGCCACAACAAAATTTCAATATTTTGGTGCCAATCCCTGTCATTTTCTCAAATGTGTGTTGACACTTATTTGGATTAGGATCAAAGGAATAACAACAACAAAAACACAGCTGGGTGGCAACTGTTGTAGTTCAGCATGCAGCATGCATAATTGGTGAAATTACATCCAAGTCAATTTATTCTCTTTCTACTTTAAACACTGTAGAGGTAATACGGTCGTCACTCGCAGGTCACATTGCGCAACTTTCCACATCAGACTACTTGTCTTCTGCTTGTCTAGTGCAGAGATGTTTAATTCTGTCAGCCAATTACAGGCAGTGCTGTCAGCAGATTGGTGCTGAAGCTTCCTGATGAATGCACGCATGTCAGGGATATGGATGGGTTTCATCTGGAGTCTCTCCACACGTCCAAAGTGCACATACAAACACACGCATCCACACACTTCCACACCCTCAGACACACATCCTTGCTGAAAAATGTCCCCTTGGGACTCATACATCTCACTTTGTTCCACAAACTCACTTGGGCTCGTTTGCAGAAAAAAGCCTTCAGTGAGCATCTGCTGAACACAGTTGTGCAGGAGTACAGTCTTTTAGCTTGACATCAAAGTTGACCAGTGAGTGCAGTACTTAGCAAGTATGAGAACTCACTACAGATCAAATGGAGAAATTGTATGAACAAAAAAATACTGCATGGAAAAAACAGGCAAAAGTGGACTATAATATGCTGAAACTGGTTCCCACCATCGCTTGGATAAAATATTCCATGACATTCATAACTAGGGTGAAGTGTTTGTATAACCCAAATAACTGTATTTTATCCTGCTTTCTAGGTGCTGTAGCTCAGGAAAGCCCTGCAGGGTTAAACAGTCTCATTCTGCTACGTACAGGCCTGCTAAGAAGAAATATGGCTACAAACTACCACCAAGTTGGAAAAACAGTTCCTAGTTCTCCAGGAAATGTATCAAATCCCTTGACCGTCTCTGCCTCCTTGAAGATATTCTTAAAATTCCACTGCCAACGAGAACCCCGTTGAGATTAAATATTTTCCTATTCCTCCACTAAATTCCTCAGAAAGGGGAGATAGCCTAGATAATACAATTGTGCATTTAATGTGTAGTCTACCATTTCCATGCAGCAAACCTTTTCTCTAAAAGCTAGATTGATGCTCATTCTCCATCTGTAGTAGAGAGGATTAACAGACGGGCTGAGGGAGTGTCTTATCTCACCTTGCACAGATAAATCAGACAGGGAAACAGCTCTGTTCATGCACTGCTCTGGAGAGCAGTAGAGAGGAGACACAGGCGTTTGAACAGAAATGCCACACACAGCCTCGACACCAGACTGTTTAAAACCTGCTTTAAGGGTTTATGCTCTGCTCTGGCTGCCCCAAGGAGCGAGTGGGCAACGGCCGTAAGCTCTGAGGTTGTTTGGAATGAGCAGAATAGTCACCTTGATCTCATCTCTTCTGACAGTTTCCACACAACACGACAAAGAAAGCTTCCTGCTGAGAACTTGGCCTAGTTTTTCTATACCTGACCTGTTTCAGATATTTATTCTTTCTGTGGAATATCCTGGCACTCATTTGCATAAACAAAATCAGAATCTTTTACCCAAACAAGAAAATACCAAACTGACACGTGAAGCTTAGCGATGAAAGTCACACATAAACATCAGACAACACTGGGTTTACGTGCTCCTCAAGGTTACACCAACATGTACCAGGCAACAAGAATTTCCATAGTACTGTGACTGTTATTCACACTGGAGCATGCATACTGTTGTAACACCTGCAAAGACTTTAATGTATGATTCGGTATCACAGAAAAATTGAATGCTGACATTTCTATTGTGTCCTGCATGCCACAGTGAAAAGCTACAGGATTCCTCCAACTTTATGGCCAAAAAGGAAAACAGTTGATGTTCAGAATGAATATATTTCTAGTTATGAGGACAGCTATAAAAACATGTGTGTGTCTGGAAGACAAAGATGGCTTTATGTGGACTTGCCTCAAGGGGAAATGGCTGGACCCTTGTGCAGGATGAAGGGAAACTATATTTCAGATGCCATTCAACCTTGGAAAGCAGTGCTGCAGAAGTTCTTGTGGCAAAGCGAATGTAAGGAATTGACCATGTCTGAATGCAAGCAGTGTGTGATCTAATCACTGCAGCAATTTTTCATGTAGCATTTTCCACAGTCACTGCCGAGACAAGCCTGTGCTGCTCATTTGTCTCAAGACTAGGAGACACTAAATGGTGAATCTCAAAGCTAGCTGTTCTGTTAGTGTGTTAGCTGAACAAAAAGATCATTTCCACTCACAATATCTATTAAGCAGTGGGCATGTATTTGAAAGCTCCCAAGCAAATTAAAATCATTGATCTGCAGAATTATCTCCACGACTGTTAATTAGATATTTAGTCAAAATTAAGAGATACACACGAAGGTACCAGGAACCTTGAAGGAGTCATTCTGCATAAATGATGAAATATGTGTCCCCATTGGCCTGAATGCAAGTGTCATTATGGTCTTTAAAGGATTTTATATTTCATTACGAGTCTGCTTTAACAGCTGATTAGATTTGGAATGTAACCATGATTCATATATGGTGAAATGTTTAGATTCTAATCGAGACTGATAGGGGAAAATAAATTGAGCGCGGATGCAGAAAGTGCTGATAGTGCTTTCATCTAAAAAAAAAAAAAATCACCATCATTAATTTTTGCATATGAAAAAGTTCTTTGCCACAAAGAAGGCACCCTCATCAAGGTGACCTCTGGGGCGTGAAACATCAATGAATCAGGTGCAAGCCAACTGTTCTATTGAAGGTGGGAAGTTGAAAGGAACTTCAAAGAAACCATTAAGAAGAACAGAGAAAAAAAGAACACTCATAAGAGTTGACACCAATCAATAGCGGTCTAGGAAATTGATTCCTATTCGGTTGACCAAAAGCAGTGCTGGAGGGGAATCTTTTTTCTGAGCCTCCACCAGAGCACGATGGCCACGCAGAGCATGAATTACATTTAAGAGCAACTCGCATTGTGAACAAACTTTGTGGCGCTCAGGGATGAAAGCCAGCTGTCAGGCCACTGTGGCAACTGAGTGCTTCACCACTGAGGACAGTGCTTGTTTGCCAACAGCAAATAAGCGCCTCTGGACCATTTAGTGCCATCTCTTTTTCTTTTCTGCAAACAAAAGCAGTCTGCCACTGAGATGACACAAGCTCTTCTCAGTGGCCGCTACACTGCCAGATCAAACACAGTGCTGTATGTGGAACGAGCCCAAAGCCAACACAGTAAAGAACTCCGAACTAACCACAGTACACGCATGCTACATACTGCCAGGCCAGCACAGAGGAATTTTAAGTCCCTTCTGTTTTGGCTCATTTGTCAACCCAGCATTTGCTTTGCATGGAAAAGTCTTCATTGGTCATGAAATAAAGTTCATGAGGCACCGCAGGGTGGTACCATATCGATGCAGAATCCTGCCTACAGTAAAAAGCCTAACAACAACAACAACAACAACAAAAATCTGTCAATTTTGTTGCTGTTCTCACATTAAGGGTGTAGGTTAAAATATAGGCAACAGTTCAACTGGTCATTCATACCTCAAAATGAGCACAAACACAATTGGTTGTGCAACTTTTTGTCATATAGAAAACTGAAAAACATTCACTTCTTTAAGCAGGGTTTGTTAAATTCTACTAACTAGCAACCTATCATTTCTCTCCATCCTCCCTGGTTTTTGACTGCTAATTCTTTCCCCAAGCACTGTGCACTGCTGTGCACTGTTGACCATGACTGTAGTGGAGGCACAGATAAAGGTAAATGTACAACCCCAGTACGCCCCCAAAAGTTGGGACACTGCATAAAATGTAATCAAAAAGAAAATGCAATGATTTCAAATTCATAAACCCAAATTTTATGGGTTGTAGTAAATGTCAAAAATGTGCACCTTCCATTGCTCTTCTACATACAGAATCTACAGATTATTGACACGTTTAATCCTCAACACGCATGAATAAAAATAGTCTAATAAAATATTTACTGGCATAAAATCGTCAAAAGCTGCTGTGTTTCCAGAGAGAAGAAAACCAAAAACAACTATAAAAAATAAAAAATATGACTCGAGAGTGACATCAGCAACATATCTTAGCTGCCAAGTGTTTAAACAACTTTCCAAATGCAGACACATGTAGCTATAAACACACAAGAACTTATAAACAAATGTCACACAAACATGCATACACGCGCTCTCGGAGACATGCACACATTGTATGGCAGCATGCTTATAGGCAGAGAGTTGCCAGCTGTCTGAGATCTTGGAGAGAACAGAACACCACCTGTCCCCTTATCTTCCCCTCACGAGCCAAAAGAGACTCTCTGTCCAACTGGAGCCACCTTCTTCTACTCTCTCATCCCACGCTTAATGGCAGCCTGTCCGCAATTTTCTCCTCAATAGTTTATCTCTCTTTGTTGTTCCTTCCTATCTCTCCTTTTGCATGTTTGATCTCAAAGCAGCAGATACTGCGCAATTATTTAAAATCGCGTCAAGGCTTCTTTTTTTTAAGTGGACAAGAGAGTAATTTAAATGTTGTACCTGGTGGAGATGGAACCTGATGACGTTTAGATTTGGGCTTAGGTGGACAGTTTTGCCAGATGTTTCTCCTATTGTTGCCAGATAGGAATTCGGCCATCAGGTCAGTGTCGGTGTGTGTGTGAGACAGGGTGTGAGGTCAACATTTTTCTGCCTCTGTGTTTACATTATCTCACTCCTTCACCTCTCTCCTCGCTGTCCCATTGTTTTGCTTTTGGTTAGCTGAGTCTTTGGGTGCAGACAGATTGATAAAAGGCAGACTAAAGCATGGGCAAAGTCCAACCACAGCTAAACCAAGTTTTGCTGCTTTCTGTGTAAATAGCAGCCAATATGATGTCCTGAAAGAACACAAAAAGTAAATGTGATGAGCAACAGATTTTAGTCCCAAAATCAACCTTAACTGGGAAAGATGGGGTTGGGGGGAAAAAAGGGAAAAAAAGAAAGCGCTACAGAGCTCTTCCATAGTCTAAGTATTGATCTAGAGCACATTTTTAGTAGCAGCTTTGCTTGGAGCTTTTAAACAAGAGAGATTGTGTCAGTCTGTTTTAGTAGCTAGACGGCAGCCAGTCAAATAAAAGCAAAATGTGCAGTCTCCAGGTAACCAGCCATAGTAAGAATGTGCATATGACGGCAGCGCTAATGGGCCAGACTTCCTCCAAGGAACACACACACACACACACACACACACACACACACACACACACACACACACGTCTTCCTGCACCTACTGTACGCACATATACATACTGAACAGGAGCACTTTAGCCTGAAAGAAAAAAAAAAAACTAGAAGAAGAAATGAGTGATGGTTCAACCAGCTGTCTGAGAGTTATGGTCTGAATCATGGAGAGAGGCCAGGCTGATGCTTTTCAGACAACCTGAGGAGCAGTATAGCAGATGGTGGTCACCACTGGATAGCATAGCTAAAATTAACCCAACAGCTTAGCATGAATTAAGCTGGGCCTCTGGGCAGAGAACCTGCATCCCCTCAGGACCGAGGTGGGTGCTGGGTAGAAAGTACCAGGCCGACGGGGACCAAACCGCAGCTGAAGGAAGGTTTCACAAAATCAGCAGGGTCCTGTCTGTCTCAGAGCAGTTATTCCGACTCCTCTGAGGTTGAAAGTGAATTTACATAGCAGTAGTGAACCCTGGTTAATGTGATTAAATCCTGGCAACACAATGAGTGATGATTAACTTATTCTCTCCCCTCTCCGTGCCCTTCCATGTTGCTTTTTGCATCTCTGTAAGACAATCAATAAGCTATTATAGCTCCAAACAGTGGGGTAAATTAACTTAGGCTTCCACCTGCAGAGTCGGCACTCTGGACTAATCCCATTGGCAGGGGAAAAACGCTACTGGATGCACAGGCCTGGTCTCAAGATCATGCGCTTCCACACTGCGATTACTGACATGACTCAGACAGCAAAGTAGCTTCTAAAGCCCAAACATTAAATAAGTTACACTATAAAAGCAAAGGAGTAAAGGTAAGGTGTGGTATAGTGCCTCTTAAAAGTTTTCCTTTCTCAAGAACAAGAAAGGAATAATGAAAGTGTTGAAAACTAGAATCAGTAAGCGTCCAATCCCGAGGTATTTTTAGGGGTTAAGAAACCAGCTAGATCCCAACTGGTTATTGACAGCCTGTCTATCCGATCCATCAGATGTGAGCCAATCTGCTAAACAGAACTAAGGCACCATTGACAGATTTGAATCTGATACTAGTGTAAGGTGGACAGAGAAAGAAACATAGAGAAGGCGGTGGGAGAGGGGGTGGTAGGGTAGGGAGAATAGAAATGTCACCCCTAAGCTTAACAACATCACTATGGTCATACAATACCATGCCTCAGTGAGTCACATGTCAGCTATTTCAAACTTACCCACAGCAACACTGACTACTGTTTGAATTTTGAATGGATCCTCTCTACTTTTCTCCTTTTACACATGACGTCTCCCGTCTGTCTTTTATCCAACTCTTTGCCTGTATATGGTTACACGGAGCTCCCTTTGTGTTGCTGCCACACCCTGTTTAGAAAGGTCAAAGGGGCACAAAGAAGAGGTGAGGGTGTTTCTGTTCTGTTCACTGCTCAAGCAAGCCACCCTCTTCTTCACTGTCCAAATTAGACTGTTAGATGTATATGTTTACATACCCTCCATCGAGGATTATTATGATCACTGCACATGTAATTAACCCCAAGCTGCACAAACAACATTCGCTGTGAAGCTAGTGAGACAGATGCTTAAACATGTCAAATAAAAGCTTTCAGATACAACCTGCATAGCATTAGTTTGTTGCTGTTCCAGTTCATCCATTTCTTTTCATTTGCTTCATCATTAGTACACAATCACTGTGGTAATGGAGCCAATCCCTTCATTTGTAACATGACCTAGCATGTTGAATATCTGGGGCTTAGAAATGAACTGTTAGAATTACAGAAAGGTCAGAAGAAAAGAAAGCTTGTGGAAGAACTACATTGTGATAATGGGCATCAACTTTCATTCATACTGGTCCTATTCTTGGACACGCTCTTGTCTATGTAACATGACAAGGAGAAACTAATTTTCTCCCAATTTGTGTCTTAATGATCAGAGTAGCTACCACAGCGACCAAGGGCGATTAAATGACAAATGAATGCCATCATATATCTCCTGTTTGTTTGTCACTGAGTGATTGCAGGGCTCTGGCTTTCCATAATCAGCAGCAAGAAGACTGCATTTCATTGGCAGTCAGATAGCACAAGGCAGATTATTATCACTGTTTGGGTCGACTGCTTAGTTCTCCAGCTTTTCCTGCCTGTCACGCTCCAGGCTCAGCAACATGCTACATTTTTGATAAAATTTCAGATGTCTTTTTTCCCCCCACTTTCCCCTCCCTTTCCTTCGCAGAGGTCGTGGAAATACACATCGGTACTTCAATCTTTCTCTCCTTATCAAGTCACAGGAGACAGAGCGAGAGAAAGCAAAACAGTGAGGAAAAAGGGGAAGGCGAGAAACACAGTGGGCAGGAAAAGAGGAGATAGCAGTTTAAGAGGGAATACATATCACATAAAGGCTCGTATCACACGAGTGTGGCATAAACACTGTTTTCTGTGCTATCAGTCCACTGAAGCTGAGCAGAATCAGCCCATCTGTGCTTATACTGCCAGACAACCACCTAACTGCCTCTCAACAGCCCAACAGAAGCTAGAAATCCACAAATTACACAACCAGTTCACATATTTGTGTGCTGTCCACTTGCCACAGTTTCCTGTCACTATAATTTATATTTAATATTTTTTTAACCATTTCTAAAGTTTGTGAACATTACAGTTCAATGTAAAGGAAAAGAACTAGCAAAAAAAAAAAACCCTAACCCAAAACTTACAACTAAAAGTTCTTAAAGACTTATCGATCTCATGTTATTTGCTTGATACATGCTTCATTTGTTTTTAACAGTGTATATATTATATTAGAAATATGCTTATTGTTGTTATTGAGGTTTATATATATATATCTTTTCTTTTCCTAAATGACCTTCTGTGTATTGTTTACATGATATAAATAAATGCTAGAAAAAGTCTGTACAGTCTGTCACATGTGCAAAATTGGTGTCTGTCTTCATGAGTAAATCACAGTATGAGACAGTCGTTTAAGATAAACACAAAAAATATTTACTATACTTTTTGATTTTTGGTGAAATTTTACTGGTTGTGTTTTTTACCCTAATTGTAAAACAAGCAATAAGTTTCATTCTCCCATTCATGAGAGAGTGAGAGTAGAGCTGAGGCTATCAATAGATGGTATGTTACACAGCAAAAATCCCTGGATCCTGACCTTATAGACTAATGCCTGTGCAATTTTAAAAACATTTTTCTCCATGCACGCTAGCCTTTCAACTAAATGCGAACACAGTTTTGGGTCAGTAAAAACTGACCCTTTGCAAAACTTGTTTAAGGCTGAAGAGATTCAGAAACTGTTTGCAATGCAGACAGGGAAATCTGAACTATCAGTGCTTCTGACTGCTCAACATAGCTTTGATGTTAGGTTTATATTGCCAGCGATTGGTTCCCAAATCTCTTAACAGCATGCTCTTGACACAGCTTAAGTTTTGAGTTATCGTATAGACAGAGAGCACTTGTGTGGGCAAGATTACATTTTAGAATAAAGAAGGATAAAAACTAGTTTTCAAAAATATTCGTGTACACTGGGGCAGAATGTGCCTCTTGAGCACACTTTCAAAACTTTGGCAAAAACCCCTAAAGTTCTGGTCTCCAAACCCCTTAATCCTCCCCAACGCCATCGTCTCGGATCGAGAAGCATGATAGAAGGTTTCAAGTGAGGGCTTAACCCAGGTTTAATAACCAGAGTGTGTCTGCAGAGCAGAACACCTCATCATATGACCAGACACCAGAATGCAGGCACGTATGAATGCGCAAGCCTCAAAGACGTATGAACACACATACGCAGAGACTCTGGCCAAAGGAGGGGCTCAGACCAACAAGAGATTACACCTACCAACAAGAGTAATACCCGACTCACAGCAGAAGAAGGGGAGATTAGATCTAGCAGCATGCATTCATCTAGTTCTCACCAGCACTGACGCAAGCTTTACCACCATATGGAATATAACTCAAAAAATATGGACACATTTTCATTAAAAAAAAAAAAAAAAAAGAGCACAGTAAAATACACTTGCTGGACACAACTCAGTTTTTAAGAGTAGAGGAAGGGAAACTACTCTGTTATCAGTGCTGCTCCTAAGTGGTAGTACAGGACCACTGGTCTCAAGAGCTCACACACTTTATCTTATCTGTCCTAGACTAGCACTTCATAATGTTAATATCATACTTCACTATCCTGGGATCCAGCAGCTGTCCTACAAAACCTCCTGTTCTGCACTACAGCCAAAGGCGAGGATTACATCGAGATGAATAAGCAGTCACTGTGGCGACCGGGGGGTGAAAAAAAAAAAAAAAAAGATCTGACGCACAAGAGTTTGGGGAAGTGTCCAAACACTCAGACAGACATAGCTGTGAGGTAGTTTTGCCTTTTCCAAAGAAATCCAGAGATATCTGTGCAATGTCATCATATGTAAATGGACGGATTGCAAAAGCCATCACAGAAACAGAGAAAAGTGCTTGACGTGGACTCGGTAAGTCTGGGCTAGCTACCTCGTTAACAGACACAAGTTATTTACTGCATGAATGCACACTGAGAGATCTGTAAGGCAGAAAGCGCCTCGTGTCAGTGTGTAACAGCTGTGTTTAGCACATCTAATGCGCTACACTCATTCTGTCTTTGTATATAGGGAGATCAAAGAGGCCAATATCTATCACACTAAAAAGACTAACCTAAGATAAAGGAGTATATTGTCACCATTACAAAGTGCCTTATTCACCCCGGCTCTGTGTCTATCGTTTAATGGCGAAATTCTACTTGTGACAATCAGATAATATAGGTGATAGATACAGAGTGGGAATCAAATGGACTCTGGGTTCTCAGGTACTTTTGGAGGACACGTCCTGCTTGTCTCACCTGTCCCACTATGCTGTCAGAGATGGGTGGAGCATAAAGGGATTGAAGGCACATTGAGCTTTACCCATCCCTATACACCTGCACCTCTAGTCTCTTTCACAGAATACATCACTAGACATTGTTCAGTAGAGCAGTGTACACAGACTGCCAGACTGATGGAATTAAACATGAACACACACGCATACACACACACAGGAAATCTCGCTCTGTCGAAAGCATCATTCTTGTGTAAACCAATCCATTCATTCGAGTTTCTCTCACTCTGCAGGATGTGTGTTTCTCTTTAGGCTCTGTGCCCGTGTTCACTGTAAAACACCACAAAGCGCCTAAAACTCTGTCAAAAAGCTGCTCTGGCTCTTATCTGCTGCTACTCTACTGTTTCCCATGGTGAGCAATTTCAGCGCTTGGCCTCCGATCGTGCCAGCAGTATTAGTTTTGGTGGGGGAGGGCTGTGTGGGCGAGGTTACGCTTGCATGGTTGCGAAAACCATGTTCCAAAAATCCCCAAATCACTGTGGCATTTGACACATTTTCACATGACTGAAAGAGACACTAGCATCTTCTCTCCTTCACCCCAGGTTGCCATCACTGCTCGGAGTGACAACTCCATTTTAGGGCAGTTATGTCAGCCAATATCTGCCAGGAGGCTTCTTATGAATATTTAGTGAACGTGGTCAAAGTTTTAAGGTACATATCCAAGTCACTAACAAGAACTGCATGCTAGTTCCGGGCTTGCTTGTGTATCACAGAAATTTTCATCTCAAAAGGGGGGCTTGGGTATCGACCAAGCATAGCAAATGGATACTCCAGGTTTAATTAAATGGAATGCATTGATTTATGCAAACAGCCTGAAGCGGCAAAGACGCTAAGTTCAACAGACCACACGTAACATGCATGATAAAAATTGCTCTATGCATATATGGCTATACAGACGACTAATTGAAATGCATGTGTTGAGCATATCTCCCCTGCAGAGGTTTCACAAAGACTAAGCTGACAGTTATGTGCTGTGGGGAGTGTAATTAGACAGTAACCAGTTGCTACCCATGTACTGCAATTTCAAAATTAACAACAGCGGACTGAAATAGGTTTGAACAGCAGTACACACCCTGGAACTATTTAGAACAAAATAAAAAAATAAACATGAATAATGAATCCAACATTTCATAGGCAACATGAATATTTTACTCTAATAGGAAATGGAGACTTTCTTTTTTTGAGGCAGCTTTGACAGCTACACATGCACACGCCATCGGGCTCAGAGATTGTGGACCGGGTCTGCATTCCAACATGAAACAGATTGGAGTGAAGGCCAAGGAGCGTCTGTGGTGTGGAGCCCACGCCTCAGCTGCATGTTGACTTACGAAGCAGACCCTGGCTGTGCCGTTTGCACCAATTTGCTCTGAACCTCCCTGAGACAAATAACTGCCACAGAGCTGTAACGCACTGCCTCCAGGCCACTGGCAGCTTGCCAGCACACTCACTGGTGCTACTGGTGGAGTAAGCTGTCCTGTTTCTTTTTTCTTTTTCAAAATCAGTCAGCTCTTTCACCCTTATTCCTTTCTTTCTTCACCTCACAGTCTCATTTTGCTTCTCAAAGTTCTTAATATTTGCTGAGCTGAAAAAGGGGATTAAAAGAAGCGCGATACCCCGAAAATGATAATAAAAAAAAAGATGGATGTGAACAAGAAGTTGATGAAATTTATAAACCCAGACCTTCTGCACTATATTGCTCCTCTCGTAATAAGTTAATGAAAGGCAAAGACCATGACAAATAAATAATTACTCTGCCATCAGGCAGTGAAAGAAGCTGTTTCAGTCACAGAGCGTGTTCCATTTCAGTGGGCAGCAGTGGAAAAATAATCACAAGAGAAGAGATGAGGAGATGGGTAAGGGCAGCGGAGAAAGAAATGTTTGACAAAGTCAACTGGAATGTTTATGTTGTGTGTCAGGTGGAGAGGATTAGTCTGAAACGTTTACAATACAAAGACCCCAACTTTTCGATATTCAACAGATGTAGTACAAGAGATGTCCTGCAAAAGAGACAGGAGGGTCTTCAGATCAGTGGGAGGTGGCTTCTTTGCCTTTGGACTGCTGCATGCCAGCCAACTGTCCTCCACTCTGCAGATGACCCTCAGGCATGGCCCAGAATCTGTCAGGATCAACTGAGCCGCCTTCAACACATCTGACGCCCTGACCTACCCCTACTAATCAGAGAGTCGGTGAAGCCAGCTGGCTGCACATGGTGACAGAGATTTCACAGCAGCATTGAGATCAATGCGATTCTGGGGTAAACTTGGCTGAAAAGAGTTATATGGTGTGGACCGAATTCAAGTAAACATCCCTTTGCTTCTGTTGTTAGTGGCTGTAAAAAGTAAACCCTGCCTCTGGAGAAAGGAATCTGTGTGTGGATATGAAGCCTGCAGCCAACCCTGTGCGGTCAGCACTGTGCAGTCAGCCAGGCCACTACACAGCAGGCCCTGAGGTTATCGCCTACTCAAGTGGAGCAGTGTGCCGTCCATTACCTCACTGTACTATCTGCACAACCAGGAAAAGGGAAATAGCTATTCATAGAGCCTCTCAGGGACTCGTACACAGCATGGGTAAAACAATCTACTCTGACAGATCACAGGGTATATCAACGATTATCATTTTGTGCCTGTCTGGAAGTGATTACTTAAAAAATTATAACCATTATAAATGATTCTCTTACTTAATATATAAAAATCAATAAAGGTATTCATTTCCATTTTAGTGGAACATTGGTAAGAAGATTCAAATAATTAACTTAACCCTTTAAAGCACGCTCCGTTTTGCGTAACTATTTTTAAATCCAGGTAGCTCTGCAACCACTAAGCTAGCGTAATAAGGGTTTTTTTTGCATATGAAACCAGAGGAATTGTACTTACATCTTATGCCATCAGCCTGTCCTAGGTCACGGTTTCCTTCCACATATAGCTTTGCAAAAACTGCATAAAAAGCACTTGCAGCAACAAAAACATAATATTCCAGAAACAGGCTTTGCCGATCCGATCAGCTGTTTGTAACACTTCAGCGCGAACTATCGCATGTCTGCCGTCACCTGCCCGAAACCGGAAGTGACATAATTTTGAGGAAATGTAGTTTTTTTTTGTTTTTGTTTTTTGTTTTTTTTAACCATCAGGGCCTTATGAGCCTATACTGGTGTTTTTAAAAGTTATGTTTGACTTTATGACTTTCTGTGTCATTTCTGGGATGCTTGGAACTAAAATTGCACTGCTGGAAATGGTTTATTTTGATGCATATGCTGTTTTTTTTTTTTGCAAATTTACATTATAATATTTATTTTTCGTTTTTCCTGCACTATATAAAAATTGGTGTATTTCAAAAATAAAACTATGAAGACACTTAAATTTCCTGTGGTGGGAAACTATTTTGTGCAACTTTTTTGTATTTACAGTTTTGAGGGACATGCATCTTAAATTTCTCTAACTAGAAATATATATTAAAAAAAACTAAAACGATTTTCAATTTTTTTGTAGTTTATTGCACTTTTTTGCAATTTATGTAATTACTATGCACTTAATGCATACATATTATTAAAATTTGGGCTATAATGGTTGTATTGATGCATATCAACTTGAAATGCTCCCAAAAATGGCTCCACAGCATGTAAAAATATAATATAAGCTCTGGCGGACTTGGTTCTATGGTAGGTCTTAAAGGGTTAAGAAAAAAAAATCAGTTCTGCTTCTTCTGTTCACTCACATTAAAGTAATCTCAGAAACACTTTTTACTTTTACTTTCCCCTGCTGAGTTCGGAGTCTTGTTTGTTCAGTGTTTTGCAAAGAAAGAAAAAAAAGAAGAATGGCATTTGAGGATTTATATCATGGAAAAATAATCATAATGTTTGAAATACTTTTAGTTACAATCTTGAACAAATGGTCTTTATCACCTGGCTGTTCTCAAGCACAAAGGCATTTCATTATTTGTCGCTGACATCTCTAAAGCAAAGAAAACAATAACACAATAGGCAAAGAATTCTATCTTAAGCTTGTCTCAATGCACCAAGCAAACATGATTCATGGTAAATGGCTTTGGGTTAAGAGGCTGAGATAGAGAGATTGTGGGCTGTACTGTACATGTGGTTAATGATAAACCAAACAAACTGGGCTAGCTCTCCTAGCTGGCAAAACAGGACTTGTTGAAATGTGGATTACGTTAACAATCACTGGTGAGCACAGGAAACTGTCAAAGCCAGGGTCTTAGAATAACATCACAAAAAAAATTCATGTTTTCAGCTTTTAAAGTGCTTTTAAAGCAAAAATGTTAGAGAGGGAGAACGAGGCAAAGTAAACACAATTAAACCCATGACTTCCTTCTTTGGAGTTTCATTGGAAATTAAAAGTCTGGTTAATCCCTCAACTTAACCTGAGTGAAAAATTCTATCTACTATATTGAGCTCATAACAGTATCATTATGACAAGCATCTGTAATGACAACAAGGGGTAAAAAAGGGTTTAAAACTTTCCTAAACCCTCATAAGTCAGATATACGTCTCAAAGTTTATTTACTCAGGAGTTTAAATGTAGCCTCGAAAAGAAATCTCAGAGTTTCTGAACTTTTTCTTTTGCTTTTCTTTTTAATCTCCAGGGTTCCATCCTGGTTGCTCCAACAACATAATTACATGTAGTTAAGCATGAACTGTGGAGAGGGGTGAGCGAGAGACACCAGCTAAGCGAGAAGGAGAGAGAGTGCTGGAGCACAGTGGCTTGTCATTATGCATCTGTTTGAACCTTATACAGCATAGACCTAAACTTGAGACTGAGCCAGTGGTGCTCTGGTCCTCGTGTTTCCCGCCAAGTATCTTGTTTTTCTACTTGAAGAATCCACCTCTGAAACAAACACAGCATATTGCCTACTACAAGGGAAAGATATTTTTAGCACTCTGGCCTATGGAAACTTGTAAGTATACCAAACTTAAATGGTCTTCCACTTTTATTAAATTGTGCAGAATTGTAATTTTTATGTTAGAAGTTAGTTGGGAATATATATATATGATACTGATTCTCTGCAGCTCTTTGTCATTATCCTTACTTCTAAAGGAAGACCTTGACTCTCAGCTCTAAATCAGAGCAATGACAATACACTATAAAAACTTATAGTCTGAACAGCAGGCCTCAAAATGTCTTGGATCTATTGCGTCTGCTTTACATTTCAGCTGACAGTTGGGATAGAAAATATTAAAAAAGCAATCAGAGTGGGGAAGTTTTGTTACATTTGTATATTCCAGATATTCCACTAATTCAGCTTAAACTACACAGCAATCCCTTGACTGACACCTCGTACCCAGTACCACAACAGCAGCCCATGCCCAATGCAGCAATGGCTCACATTCATTCACACATGCTCACATTCAAGCGCACACACCGTTCTTTCTTTCCCCATCTTGATTAGATTACAGTGAGTGAGGTTGGTGACAGCCTCTGGGCACGCTGGAGGAGCGGTTGATATCTGAGCTCCTCAGCCTTCACTCTCAGCCAGTCAAGAGCGCAACGAGATAATATATCTGAAGAGCTGACCTCACCAACAAAATCAGTCTTTTAAAGAATCATGGGAACAATTTTGTCAACACCAGTCACAACTCTTAGAAAAGACTTAAGGTTTTAGAAAGACTTTTTTATTATTTGTCCTGCATTGCAAGCACACTGACAGCCAAATATTAGCCTTGTTAATGTGTCACAAAGGCCTCTTGTTGACCCTACAGATGCTTAATCCACTCTACATCAAAGCTCAACTGTCATAGCACAAGCAAAGCAGACAATAAAAAGACATCGCCGATTCTTCAATGAAATGAGTAGGAAGGCTCTTTATTAAAAGATGACTAAACACAGATGCAGCAATTGCATTCCTTTTGCTATAAAACCTCATATCTATCTCTTTGACAAAAAGCAGAGGTAGGATGAAAACAGAAAGGACTTTGTTCCTATTGTAGCTCATGACCACCTACCAAGGGCCCTTTAGAGAAGCATTCACCCTGGAATGATAAGGCCGCTCTCCCCCTCCAAGGCTCTGCAGGCCTACAGAGACGGCTGGGCCAAACACATCCTGCCCATCGCCCGAGAGATTATTCAACTCAATGAACACATTGAGTGCAGAAACACAGGAAGAAACTGGAGCCTGCTATTCAGCAACATCTGAACCCAAACTACTCTATTCACACCCCACACCAGAAAGTGGCGTGGGTGTGAAAGTGGGAAGACATGCTGCACTTACTGGCTACTTCCAGCGAGGCGTTGTGGCTCACTGCCTCTCCCAGGTAGTTGCGAGCAACACAGACGTAAGAACCTTCATCCGGTTTACTCCGCCGTCCGTGGACAATGCGCAGGAAGAAGAGAGAGCCACTGGGAAGAAGCATGCGCTGAGAACGGGGATTGTCCCTGTCCGTTTCCACCCGCTCTCCATCCTTGTACCACTCCACTGTTGGGGTTGGACGGCCCTCTGCTTTACAGTTGAGAGTTGCGGGCTCCCCTTTGGAAACAATCAGGTCAGAGGGGTGCTCCACAATCCGGGGTGGGGTGTCCTCTTGGCGCAGACGGGATCCTGAGAAGAAATGACAAAAGTGACGATTTACATCTGCGAGTCCTTATTTAAGCTATTTAAAGGAATGATAGGCTTGTTGTGGACTTTGTCTTATTTGATTGAAAAGTTTTAAAGGGTTAGCGCAATGTGGCTACAGTAGATGCATGTAAATTTAAGCAGCTGATGGTAGGCCACTTTAAAATACTTTTTTCAGTATAAATTTTAAACAGTTAAATTAATTCTACTTTAAATATATAGCAATAATCAGTTCTTAACAATAAGTTCTTCACTGTATTAAACACATTAAATACAGACAAAATTTGATAGTAATAGATGTATTTAAGGTACTATTTGAGGTTGTGGTGATGAAAGAAGTAAAGAACACATCTTTTTTTTCTTCCAATAGCAGCTCCTGTGGTAAAGGTTAACATTGCTGCACCTTTGTGAGTGTCATTTCACAGATTGAAGAGCAGAAAAGGCAATGAAGGGAAAGGTAAACAAAAATATGACACACCTTGAAGGTTAAAAAGGAAATTAAGAGATAAAAGATAAGATAAAGGTGCCATGTGTAGCTTCATGACAGAAAAGGAGCAACAGCAGAAATTGCACTTTTGAAGAAAGACAGATGAGCCACAGCAGAGCCAACAGCAGTGCCAAGGGGGTTAACACCCCAGTGCTATCTCTGGTCATTAATATTGCTCTCTGACCAGTCAGCTGTAGCTATCAAACCTGCTTTACATGCAAATTAGCTTCCTGTTGTTAATTCCTGAAGGGCGGGACTGGATGGCTGTGAATGCATTGTGTGGCTACACACAAAAGTGTGTTGTGTGTGTGTGTCTGTGTTACCAAGAGAAAGAGAAAGAGCTCTTCCCCTCTCACCATATCTCCCAGCATAGGCCTTTGGAGCCCATTCAGCACCAATTAAAGAGAGTCGGGTATAATTGGAGGCGCAGGCCTGCAATTAATTTACCCAGCATCCCGTGAACTTGCCACACTACCTCATTTATGTGCCATACACCCACCCATGTTACCCAAGAGAACTGGTGCTGAGAAGGCATCTTCTTGTGGTCGCCACATATTTTTGGTAAAGTCAGCATAATTAGTGACAGCTTTGTGGAAAGATAAATCACTTCAAGGCAAATGTGTACTTTGGTCAATGAGATATAATTAATCCAGTATCCCAGTGAAGGACATCACGATCCCAAGTCTTTTGAAATATCCTAATAGTAATGATTTTGACAGGTAAGGGCTGTGCGGACTTTTATAAAATTGCTTGATTGATGGGAATCATCAGAAAGAGACACTGTTAAAGAAATGGAGTTTTTATCTCAGAGGGTTGAGGCTTCTTCTGCACCTCATCATTCTTACATGAACCCTACACAAACACTGAAATGTGGCGTCAGCTCCTCCATTGGGACCCTGTTTGATGTTCATATGATTCTGCACACTTCTTTTTTTTTTTTTTTAAATTATTGGTCACAAACTGCAGTGCGTGATTGCGGTGCTTGTGGGGAAAAATATCACAAAAGCAAACGAGTTAACTGTTTGCAGATTGCAAGGTTGCTGATTATTTTCTTCTCAGGTAATTTCAATTCAATGTTATTATTTTATTTAAAGCACTTAATCAGGTGGAGGACAAAAAAAAAAATCCTCCAATAACTTTTCCAAAAATTAAACACTTGGTGACACTTAACTTGAGCATATGTTTAAAAACTGGAATTAAAATAATGATAATTAAATGAAATTCTGCGATTAAGATGGTAGCATATTAATGGTGCAGTGCAATAATTGTACACCACAGAGAACTGCAGTCAAAATGTACCCGTAATCAGTACTGTATCTGAAATTATTACACTAACGCCAGCAAAGCTGAAGTTTTATTATTTTGTGGCCACATGACACATAAGATAAAGTCACACACAGAAATCCCCGCAATTCTGAAACTGTTTTGGTCCTGCACGTCAGACGCTCCGTGGGTATAAAAAACACATTTGTAGATTAAAGCATTTCTGAGAGTCGAACAGAAACAGATGGAGAATTAGAGAGCGATATATCAAGCCTTTAGCAAGAATGAATTAGTCCTCTATCTGGCACTGAATAAAGTTTATAAAAAATACATATCTCTGCTTTCTGGCTATTGAAACCGTCTCAACCAGTACTAGGCTAATTAACCCCCATTTGCAACCTGCTCTCAAAACAGACCTTTTAACTTAAAGTCCATATGCTAATAAAAACCCAGCCCTTTGGTCAGACAGCATGGAGCTGCACTAACTTCGCTAGCATACACAGGCTGATTACTACTGTAGCAACTGTACCACTACCACCCCTCAGCAGACAAGGCAGGCTAATATGTTTTATTAAAGAGGACTTTGAAGAGCTCAGCCGCTATCTGCTCTGCCCGTTCCCTTCCTGATTTAGATAGCTTCTCTCTAATTTGAAATGGTCTGAAGTTTGGGGCCTTATGGGGGAACCATTAACTATTTAGATGTAGCACACTGTGAAGAGAGCTGTGCAGCAGGCGGAACTGTGTTTGATCATTGACTGTTTACTGTAGATGATTATGGCCGATCTGCATGATGAACATGCAGACTGATGATACAATATGAAGTGGGCCACTGTGTCCTGTAACAGAGAAGCTGGTGAGGATAATTGTATTAATAAATATTCAGCAGTTGAACTACTGAAGTACACTAATAAGTGTTTTGTGTGCGTTTGCTGAGAGGGTGTGCGTTTTGAGCCGTGACTGGGTGCACGGGATGTATCAGTTACACAATGCTATCATCCCTTCCTCGTCACGACTGAATTCTTTCTAGGCATATTTTGCTTGTGTGTGCGTATGTAGGCTTTGCCGTGCTGATCCCCGCAGACACTTTGAGTGACCTCTGTTACTTCAGCTCCATTACCCCTCACCAGGGGAAAGAGAATTATCCTGTCAAGGAACAAACACTCCCGTGCTCCCTTCTACAGGTGCAAGCTTTTAGGAAATGGAAGCTCACTTCACTCCTCCGATGCAGCACACACAGACGACCAAATTTGAGACCGAAATAAGAGATGAACAGAGTGCGTACTTTCACCATTGCTTTCTCGCATTACTTTAAGTTGCACTCCCCTTTATTTCAAAGCGCTGCCCTTCCTTCTCCACTGCCGCTTTCAACCATCCTCTCCCCTGTTTTCTATCCCCCTCGTCACCCCCCCCCTCTTTGCTTCCAGACAGAGAATGCAAGATGAGCTAATGCAATACACAGCTTCACCAAAGGGAAGCTGGGACTTCTACTGCAAGGATCTGATCGATTGGTGCCTGAGGCAAAATTCTACTTCTCCCTTAACCGTCTCACTTGCTAGAGAGCTTTGTGCATCTGTCTTCTCATTTACTCACATAGGGAGACTCACACTACACAGTGTTAAACTATGCTTGAGGGAGTCTTTGCTCACTGGAGGTAATTAAAAAACAACAACAATGGAGTCAGAGTTTTCTCACTCATGAAAGTAATCTTAGTAACAAACAACAATCCCAATAGCAAAAGTGAACACAATGAATTGGAAAGGCTCATGCCAAACCACATTGCCACATGGGTGCAGACCTAGACATTGACCCATATACTGTACGCATGCAAGGATTCATGAAGACCTCCAGGCGTTTGCTCACTCTAAAACCCAGACTCTTTCCCCCCACTCTAAACATGGATAGACATGGCATAAGAATGAGATTTATGATGGTTCTCATGAAGCAAACGGCCATTATATCACTAGGAATATTTATGTGTATTGAGATTATGGCTACTAGCTTCACATGGATTCATCTATGTCTTGGGGCTAAACTTCATTTTCACCATGCAACATGAGATGATATACTCTGACTTTATATTCCAAAAGATAATCATGCTTCCTCAATCGGATTAAAGAAATATGCTAAAAAGAGACAGACTACTTCCAATGAAAACAACATAGTGAAACCTCAGGAGGGGACTATTTTTGCACTGGACTTGTAAAACTATCATGAGAGATGATATAATCAAATAAAGTCTCTTTAAATTTGCAATGTAAGAATTTATTTGTTAATGTTTACTGCCAGTGTTAATCACCCAGGTATCAACATGAAGAAGCAATAGAGTGCAACTGTACGGTAACAAGTTACAACTATTCCTAAGTCTGGGATGTGGCAATCAATCGAGCTAACTATTCTGACTTAAAATAGAGAAGAAGGCCCTCCATCGACCTTAACTCTCAGCAGCCTGAGGACAAGAAACCCCCCCAAAAAACACAAGGTTAGCTTTCGTAGAGACACGGGCCATTTCGTTAACACTTTTGCACTTTGAATTTAAAATGCAGTTGGAAGAAATCTAGAAAAGAGAAAAATAAATGAATAGGAAATAATAATAGAAATAAACAAAGAAAAAGAGACAGAATTAATGAATTAAAAAATTCTTCACTTCATAGCCTCAAGGATATACTACAAATGCACTTGAAATAATTCAGTGTATATTTTTGGATTAAAACCACTGCTGACCAGATGAAAGTCCTCTGCTTTGCTAGTTATGTCCTTAAGCCTTTTTTAAATGTTATTTTTTTTTTAAATTTCATGTCATTTTATTTATTTTTTGGCTCTTTATTCTGGTTCATAGTAGTTACCGTCTTTGCGCTGAAAAGCTCTATGATTGACTAAAACAGAACCTAGAGGAGGAACATGAATCCAGTTCCCTGTGAGACCAACTCAATACCAAAAATATTAAAATGTTAATATGATTTTTTTCTGTCCATTGACACCAGTCCATCAGTGGGGAAAACAACAGCATTTTTATATATATATATATATATATATATATATATATATATATATATATATATATATATATATATATATATATATATATTTTTTTTTTTTAACTAATCATGCACCACTGACTAAATCCCTATATGAAGGACTGAAGGAAAGAAGAAAGACAAGCTAAAAAGACATAAAACAATTACCTAGCTTCAGCAATCAGTTCTGGTCTAGTGATTTCCCTAACTTCAAAAATGAATGTGCCTTTGTCCCTCACAGCTGTTTTCCATGGCTACTATCTTCACAGAGTGCGAGGAAGAGGAAGGGAGCCAGGCACCTGCCCTTTACCCCAGAGTACTCACGGGGGAGAAGGACAGTAAAGCAATTTAGATCCGTTGTCAGTCTGGTCCCCTGAGGTAGGGAGACAGGATAATGTGTCTACTTCCTTGACTGATAAAACAACTTCACAATGCTGGGTCATTTGACTGTCACAGAACAAAGGATCCCAGCGACGAATTTCATTTGATTATATGAGTGAAGTTGCTGCAAGTTTAATTTCCCCCATCAAAATGGGCAAGGTCACAGAATATCATAAAGAGAGGCAGTAAAATTGAAAGCTGTTGCAGGAGCCTTAGCCGTATCATCACAAGCCATATCAGATGTCCAGCTGAGCAATGGTAAGAGATATGGAATATGGATCTGTGATAAGGAAGGCCAAGCACAGTAGGGCACTTTTTATCTACAGCCCCATTAATCTGTGATTAGGGGACTTAAGAGGGATTTATGGCAGAGATAAGAGCAAAGGGTGTGTCCCTCGGGGTAGCCAGGCGTACACAGGAGCCACGCCTGCTCGGGACAGGGCTGGCCAATAAATGACTTAACACAAAAGAAAAGGCACCCTTTTCTGTTGAATTAGAGACGATAAGGGAGAGAGGGGCAGAGATAAGCGGGAGAGACGGACACAGAGAGAAAAGACGAGGTACTGTACTCCTGCTGATCAGATGACATTAACAGGAAAGTGAAACTGAATCTTTTACCGTTTCAGCCTCAGAATCCCACCCTGGAATGTGCTGCATGAATGACTTTGCCAGTTGCATCAGATCAGACCTGTTTTTAATGTTACACAAGGCTATCGCTTACACTCCTAAGAGGCAGGATTAGAGCCCTGTGTGTGAGTCTGTATGGACCTCCAGAGGTTGGGTGATGGAGGGGGTTGATGGATATCTTTATGGCCTCTTTTCCTCCTCATCTCTTTGTCTCCATTTACCAAACACAACAGGGTATGGTTACCTCGCTTATACTACATCAGCACTTGACAATAGTTATCAATTTCCAAAAAATGGTATCTCTGTCCAAATGCTTTTTTAACACAAGCAAACCAGAAGATTGTTATCGATGAGTTTATACACAACAGTACACTATTGGGTTGGCTGTATTTGTTGTTATAGAAACGAACACTCTCACAGATTACAATGCTCCCATTGATATTTGAGCAAAATATGGCTGTGGCAAACTGGCAATTTGCATACACATCACAACACCCCTTGATAAAAAAAACAAAACAACCCCCCTCCACCCTGCTTACTATTGTGCGTCTCAGCAGAGCCCACTACCATTTATCCAATCAATTCTTATAATTTTCACAATATGATAAACATAGAAGAAAAAGTAAGACCGATTACTTGTTATCTTCCACCATACTTGCTCCAATTTCCAACTTGTGCAAACACAACCTAACTATTAAGATCTGTCAGAGTCCCTTTATCACTGTTGTTGCCTTTGATCATCCTGTTGCTTGTTCTCACCTGCAATAAAATCGTGACAAATCAGCTGATGATACCATAAACAAGGCGTTCTACTTCCTTTGCTCGGGGCCAAGGGTTACTAGCATAACTTCCAACGCTCTAGGATATTCACACTTATCGCTCATCAGGACAAGAACCAGCAGAGGTCTCAAGGCCTGAAGCACCAGCCCGAGTTCCTGGCTGTGTCAGCTGGGAAACGCATCCTGGCGCATCCCTCTGCAATGCGAGCCAGGTTGAGAGTAAGACAGCATAGCAAAGTACTCCTTTGGGAGGCTGGAGCTCATCCTGCTCTGGGGCCCCCATCTGAATCTAAGACAATAGTAGCAGGATTTTAACTTCTGCACCAGGCTGTAGATACAAGGTACAGGAACAAGTATGATGAATGCAAAAATATTTGTTTCGTGTGTCTTTGAAAGAAAATGTGAGCACAAACGTATTTATAAATAATGTTACACACTGAGGTTTACCCCCACAGTTTAAACAATCCAACATAATTTCACATACACTATCAGCAACATACCAAGCAGGAGTAAATGTGAAAAGATGTGGCAAGAGAAACACACACACGGAAAATAATGAATTTTCAACAGGCACCCATGGGACACAATTGTGAATGAGTTGCAGTTCTTCCTGATACCAATCTGCTACAGTCAGTGTCATTAGACACAAACAAAAGCTGTCAAACTCTGCAGAAGGCCATCAGGGCAGATTTCATTCCTACAGGATAAGTATAATAGCTATTCTTTATTATATCAATTCACTGGGAAGAGGAGGAAATCTGCAGTGGAAAAGACTGGAATGCTTGTTAGGATGCAGCCTGTCAAATTGGCTCTGGAGACCGCAGGCAGATGGGATGAACAGAGCAGCGTGGATGCAAGTACAGAGTCCGTCTGTCTGCATGCATGTGTGTCAGTCTGTCTGGTATCTATCTATCAATCTATTCACAATGTGTGTGTTTGTGTGTCTTTGAGCAGACTTGCAGGCTCCTCAAGTTGACCCTGTATATTCACAGTGATGACCTGAGAAGAAAACCTAGCTCAGACTTCTCATGAATGCCGGTGTCAAAGATGTCATTCCATCAGCAGTGCAGATACCCCAGGAAAAGAGTTGTAATTAATATGGAGTGCAGATGACAGGCTTGGACCTTCTATTAAGGAGCTTCATGCAGCACAGTCAAGGCTTCAAGTAAGAGTGGGGAGGGGATGGGGGGGATTACTGAAAAGAAGCACAAGGGAGCAAGACTGGGCAATTACTTCTTGTTTTTGTTTTCCAGCATTGCCAGTTTTTAATGAGGTTTGACCAGTGTGATCTCAGGGATACATCAAAGCTTTCTACAACAGCAGGATAGGAGAAGCAGAGGTAATTGAATACACTGGTACATTTATTTCCCAACAGGGGACAGTGAGTATCTCACTGCTGACTTATGCAAGCTGCTAGACTTAAAATCCTCAAGTGATTAATACAATTGTATTTCAGCAAAGTTAAGTGTTTACTGTTTTTGAAAAAATAAAAAAAAAAGCATTCAAGCAAGAATTATGAGCATATTTCGATGGGAATGGCACAGTAGAGTAAATGTAAATAAAACAGTTTGCTTAATTTAATTTCGAAAAGTGCTGCCTGCTTAGTTTTGTGTCAATAACAATATGATCAGGTGATTCTCTCCTCCCAAGGTCGCTCTCTGGGCTAACTGCAGTATTTCTGTCCAGCCACTAGACATGTGGGGACTGAAGGCAGGGGAGGGGCTGAAAGAGCAGTGAGGAGGAAGAGGGACCAGCACACTCAGCTGGCACAGCCCAGTCGTGGGGAGTAGGGCATGTGGGCTTAATGCCAAGAAAGAGAACTGCTCTGAAGAGATGCCAATGTGAATCGAGGCAGGCATGGCCAAAAGCACCTAATGCTTTTTTAAATGTTATTTATTTGATGGCAACAGTGATACAAGTCTACTTTGGACCAGCGTTACATTACAGTTGCTTAGTGCAAAGCTGAGGACCTTAACTTCTTATGTGGGCTATTCTAAACACTCAGCCAAAAACATTCTGTAGTAAATCTCAGACAGCTGCATGCAGAAAGGGAATTTCATTTATTGCATTCAGTCGAAGGCACAGTGGTAACATCTGAATGTAGAAACCTGGCACATTTCCTTCTGGTGCCCTTTAGGTTAAAAGGGCAAATACAGAGCACATAGTATTGATGTGTCAATGTGTGCAAGCTTAGGTATTGGCATATGCAACAGCGGTTCACATACTGTTGGCTATGATGGTATTCTTAAAGTGAAACGTGGCTCCCACAGCATAGGTTAAGACTCTGTGGAGCCATGTGGCAAAATCCCAGATACACCAGCATGGGCCTGCTGAGTGGGACATGGCCCAAGTCCAGCCAAATGGAACACAAATTGCCCCAAACTGTTCAAAACCTTGCCTGGAAAAAATTTAAGTGGGATGTAAGGCTTGCCATGTGATGCACAGTAAATATTTGGTCAAAATTAATGAAGGGGCAAAGTCTGCCAAGAAGCCTTTTTCTAGACGTCCACAGAGGGGAGACTGTGCCCAGTCTGGCATTAAAAAGAAATTTCCTTTTGCAGACAACTGCTCACTGGCCTGAATGCTTTCCAGCACCCACTTACCACGTCTCTTCCTCAAAACATACACACCAACTGTCCAGGTACACAATGTAATGAACCAAATACTGCTTCCTTTGATGCTTCAAAGTGAAAACAACTTGATCGCAAATTTAGTTACTCCCCATCTGTCAGTTTTCCACATTTGACAGCAGAAGCACTGCTCAGACTAAAGCTGTGAGAAATGCTAGTTTGGAAATATTGATTTAGGATGATTTAAAAAAAGAAAAAGAAAGAGAAAGTATATCTGAGTATATCTTAACATCATGCCCTGCCACTGGTCCACTCAACATCCTCTTTTAAAAGTGACCTGTTGAACTGCCAAAATAATGATTTTCAGACAGTACTTCATCATATATGCAGTGCAATACATTATGGTGTGAAAGTCCTTTGTTAGGATAACGGGAAATATGACCACATGTGGAAATGTGTGGAAATATACATGAAAATACAGCACACAAAACAAAAAACTGAGTTTGTAAAATTTAACGAGCTTGCAAGTCAATATTTGGTATGACCAATGCCAATGTATTCTTCAATACACTCCAAGTCTTTTAGGCAAACTTTCTTGTAATTTCTTTAAAAAAGTCTTCAGGAATAGTTATTCAGGACATTCAAAGTTCTCCTTTGGATGTTGGCTGCCTTTTGTGCCATCGTCTATTAGGATGCCACACTGGTTCAAGTTAGTTAGATTCCTTTTTATGCTGAATGCTCCACAGGTCACTGTTAAGTCATTTAACAAACAACAACAAACCAAAAAAAGAAAGAAGGGAAAATGGTCAGGTTCAAGGACTGTAATTAAAATGAATGAAAAAGCAGCCAATGGCCAAACTTTAAAAGATCTTCAGAAAGCCTGACCAGACCAGAGAATTATAAGTCTGGCTCACTGAAAGAAAAAATAAAGAAATAAGGGGTCGCTCAAGACTTTTGCACAGTACTGCAGCTAAATTGAACATTAGTCGGATTTAGAAGCTACGAATGTAA
This sequence comes from Simochromis diagramma, assembly GCF_900408965.1. Classification (NCBI taxonomy): domain Eukaryota; kingdom Metazoa; phylum Chordata; class Actinopteri; order Cichliformes; family Cichlidae; genus Simochromis; species Simochromis diagramma. Next base: position 5,935,758 of record NW_024386941.1, read on the forward strand.
GAAGAGCTCTGAATTATTTTGGTCTTGTCTAAGATGCTCAACGTATTCCCATCATTGTCACTGTACGGTGTGTAGAGGTGAAGAAAGAACTGTAGCATTTTCTGGTTAGACAACCTGTCAAGACTACATTTTAGCAGGAAGTAAAGCCTTTCTACTTTAATGACTTCTAAGGCAGGAAAGGTGAATCTGTCAAGGCAAAGTGCAAACAGGGAAATGGGGATGAGGCCCTAAACCTACAATGAACCTGTTTTAAGTCAGAAGTATGAAGCTCACCATTGAGAGTTGCTGACTGACATACAGACAAATACCAAAGCAATCTTATGTTTAAACGCTGAGGAAGCTGTCTTTCACAGAGTACCTACAATTGTTATTCAATTAGAGCTTTCGTGGTTTAAGCAAAAGACGGCACATCAGAAGGAAAGAGGGGAGGTGACTGCAAAACAATCACACAGTTGAAGGACTCTGAACTCTTTACGGAAGAACTGAAGCAGATTTGCAAGTCTCTCAAAACTGAGAAGTAAAAGCTTTCTGAAAGAGGGGAAATTCAGAGCCTTTACACATAATTAAAAGGCGTTATTCTTGTTCAAAGAGTTCAATAGCATTTGGACATTTTAGAGACTGTGGCACTTCACACATTATCAACCAAGAAAATAAGAGGAAAAAACAGTTTGGGGTTTTTGTGTGAGATTCAATGGTGACATCAGGTTTCAGAAAAAAATAATGTCACCAATTCACAGAAAATATGTGAGGCTGATAATGGCCTGGGATTAAAGTTAATCTCTTAACTCAGAGCAACAGTGTATTTACATGATGGAAAAAAAAAAATCACCCAGTTATTTGAAGCCTCCTCACCATGGTTACTGCTGAATGGTAGAACAGGCTCCAAAAGCAGTCCTGTAATAGTAAGTTTCAAGGTCACCTTCCCATTAATTATGTTTTTCAGTGCTTCCCCTTAAATAAAGTGCACCCCTCCTACTTTTATCACTGTCTTTTGTGTGACAGAATTAGCCCCCAGGAACCAGTAGATTTAGCTGCTGACACAACTCACAATAAGAGTGGCTTTTAATCATGAATCTGCACTGCATAAATAGATAACACATGTTTCAAAACATAAAATAAACAGAATAATAAAAAAAAAAATGTTTGATATAGGAAGACAACCTTGTCACCAAAGGGAATCTTAACGGTGGCAGCATAGCTGAGAGGGGGAGGAACCAAATACATTAATCAACTAATTAGCAGTCTCTCTTTTAACTGCTAATTTAATCTATTCCTCTCAGCCTCTTTAATGGTATTTTCCCCTGTCAGTTATAACCAAAGGGAGGTTTAGCATTTCAAAAGTGTATCCAGGCCTTGAAATGAGAGGGTAATAGAATGGTCACAGAGGCTGGGAGGAGGCCTGAGCTCTGGGAGTGAGAAAGAAAAGACGGATACAGGGAAAGGCTGTCCTCAATGCCATCTCTCAGTCTCCCCAGTGGAGAAAATGAAAGGGAGGGAGGTCTGAACCTTTTTAAAATGCACAAGGCAGAGCACCCCACGGTAGCACAGCTTCACCGCCACAGCAAACGGTAGGCCCAGGGCAAGCCCTGTGAGAGTTCCTGAGCATGCAAATGTTAGACACGTGAGGGATGTTGGCCATGCAGCCCGAAAACCAAACCAAACCCTCACCGCACCACTGAAGCTTTGTTCCAGGATCTTTAATTTACTCAGCACTTCTAAAAATCAACTTCACCTGTCCCCACATGTCCTCCTCTAAAAAACCCAACTCACATTTTACCACCTCCATCACCCTAATCAGCACATTCAGCAGTGCCATGAGGGAACAGTAAGAATATGCAATGTGCGCACAGGGAGCCATATCAAGAGTATTCCCACAAGCTGGCGTATCGTGGTATGTTTGACTGCTCCATCCTCCCCTTCGTCCTCTGTTCTTCCTCCCTCCATCCCCCTTCAACACCCTAGGGTAGCCTTTGTGTGTAGCTGCACTCCTCTCTCCTCACACACCCTCAGTCTCTGGTGAACTATTCTCTTCCCCTCCTCCATGCCTTACAATCGCCCCGTTAAGGCAATACAATACGGCCTCTTCGTCCCTTCCCCACAGGCTTTTTCTGCGTGTTGGCCTGCTTTATTTAAGAAAGACTCTGCACTGACCAGTCACAAAAAAGGCAAGTCTTAAAAAAATTGGGCCAAAACAAAAAAAAGAAAAGAAAAAAAGTGGGGGATGGGTAAGAGGATGAAGAGATTTCTTAAGCCCCTTTCGCCACCCCACACAAACACAAGCCCCATGTGCCTGTCTTTTATTCTTGATCACATCTATATTACTGAAATGATCAGGACACCAGTAATACATTCAGGATAGATCAAAAAAGCATGCATGTGTCATACAGAATCAAATGTAACTTGTAGGGCTCTGTAGGAAACAAAAAAGGTCTTTATATTTTTTAATAACAGAAAGCTGTGGGAATTCTAAGGGTACCATTTGTGAAATGGGACGGAAACCAGACAACACCTTTCATCCTATAAGGACACAACATTCATCACTTTTAGACCGAGTGGCAAGAGGGAATGTTTGTCCTCCACGTCAACCGACAGAACAAGATGCATTAACTATATTGGCCCAGGAGTCTAATAGCCTAGACATGCCTGCTGCCTTCAAATATCAGCCAGCTGCAGACTAAAACGCTTATATGACTTATATGAAGTTATGTTCCAGAGTATTCTTAGTGTAGACAGCTTATCTCTGTCTGGCTATACGTTTTTGGGGCTTAGACCGACAGACAACTTGACAGACAAAGTGATACTTGCTAAGTAAGTCATGACAACATTATCAGCACGGAGCGAGGAATACTCTACGAAACTCACACCGTCTAAACTGAATCCTGGTGAGACACAGCCGTTAATTCCTGTGGTACTTAAAATACCAAGAAGTTGACACAAAGGACATTGAGAAGTATCTTCCTCAGGTTTTTTTTTTTTTTAATCTAAATCCTCCGTTTCTCCTTGCAGACATCCGTATCAGTTGAGCTGCAGCCACGGCAAATTACAAACTATTGACGTCAGATGGATTTGTTAATTAATCCAATTAAGCAGTCCTTTGAGGTCATTAAAAGAAGAGCAGTTGAGGGAAGGCAGATCATCAAGAGTCACTGCCTAATTTATCTGCCCTCAAACAAACTGTTTTGAAATGTTTATCTTGTCGGTCATTAATGAGTTAGCCACAGTTCTCATGGACAGGAAGAGCACACTCGCTGGCCTCCCACATTCCTCCATGTGTTTTCACTAAGCCAAAGTCTACCTAATCCCGGATCTTAGGGTGTAAAACCCAGTTTGATTCGGATTAGGATCAGATTAAAGTGTATTAGTGGAAGTTATGGAGCTACAGCTTTATGGACACCATCATCTCACGCAGGTGTGAGATTTTTTATCTCAGAAAAAAATGTGACACGACAGACTCGAGACTCAAATTTCTTAAGAAATCTGCTTTGCTTACCCAAAATCGGTTCAGAAGGTTAAACGCTCAGATAAATCATTATTTTGGGGCCATTTGAAGCAACTCCTAAACACTATTTCACAGAACTGATAAAGAGAAATGGGTAAGGGAAAGACTGGCTTTAATGAGCATGTTTCCAGGCCATGTGGTAAGAAGCCAGGAGACAGAGATATGTCTCACCTGTGGTCTCTGGCCATTAATTGGCTCTGGAACCTGCTGTGTCCTGTCATATGAAATGTTGTGATGTAGCAGGTGGAAGTGCTCCACGATTTATCAGCACTTATGGGTCAATTTGTCAAGACCTCCACAGCTTGATGCTGCCGGGGCTGGAGATGCTTACCGAGGTGGTACCACTCCCACTGTCTATGTTTTTATCAGCATGACTACACATTCACACTTTGGCACTCTGTTGGGCTGGATGTAATCACTCCAAGGGTTTATAACAGCATAGAAGCCAACTTTTAGAGGAAAGTCTGATATGTGCCTTAAAGGTAGAGCCTCCCTGTTAATATATATATATATCATTCTAATCTAACAACCCTTATTTCCTCAGAGTAATCCATAGCATCTTTCTGTGTGTGAGAAGCAGAGCCACCTCTTGCCCTCATCTGAATGGCACCTCTGAGGCGAGTCCAAGGTTTGATGAGCACTTGGAGGAGAGATAACAACCATTTAGTGTATAGCAGGAGGACAGATCATTCTGATAACAGGGCAAGACAAGACAGAAGGAGGTATCAATTTACACCCTTCACACACAGCAAAGCGGCAATAAGCAAGTCATCACAAGTCTGTCAGGGCAAAGGTCATTTTATCTCTTACTTGCTATTTCACAGATACAAGAAGTATTAAAAATATATTCTCTCACCCAGGCTAAATCTTGAACGTTTAGAATAGGATACAAAGACATGTTACTAAATGCCACTGAGAGTTTGCTTAAGGGATCTGATATATTCCCTACTCCAGAATAAAGTTCTCAGCCATGCAATTAGTGGCAAATGTGAAATATTTTTTCCTGGGAAGTGGCATGAAATCTAATTTTCCTGACACTTGTGTCTAAACCAGGGCTAGTCATTATAGTATTTCTTGTCCTGTCCATCTCCCCCCAGAAAACATCCCGAGACATTCACAGACTGGAGTAATTGGAAACTCTGCTCTCCGACAGGACGGGACCATTACTGGTTTAGGAGCCAGCTTAGGGCGGAGCAGATTCAGTTCTCAGCCCTCACCTCTGACCTGACTTCCTGTTTAGGTGTTACAATATTTTCTTGTAGGTTCTCAAGCTCTCCCCATCACCATACAATAAACAATGGCCAAACTTGCATGAAACAAGTCAGAGGTTCAAATAACTCAATGCAGACAATGAAATCATGCAGAAACACTGAATCAAAAAATGGATGAATATGGGCTGCCAGACCTTATAGGGAATGAACTGGATATTTTATTGGGGATAGGTCACTTTAAGGCTTAATAAAAGTCATTTAAGTGTGAGTATGAGTTTTGCTGACTATTACTTAGGTAATGAGGTGTGCAGTAGCAACAGTAAACCACAGTAAAGGGTTCAAATGTCACTGCTATTTCTCTGACACAGTAGTTTCTTTACAAATATAATGTATATTGAGCATCTTCCTGTATAGAAGTTCTGATAACTAGTTTTTTTGTTTTGTTGTGCAGTTCTTTGTCTACAAAATGCCCCCATTCCAAACCCTCTCCTCTTAATGTCCTAAAATGAGGTGGTAAGCATTTCTTCTCAACTCTGAAGCAGCTGACCTGGAAACCCCAGCTAGCACGGTCCAGAAACTCTATAAAGAGATCCATGTGATGGGTGAGAAGAAACAAAATGTGAAAGATAATGGGAGGGGGGTAATGCAGGATTAGGCAACAAAGACACCTAAAACTGTTGTAGTTCTACATGAGTTGCATACATTTGTATTACAAAACAACCGATGTAAAAAAAAAAAGAAAAAGAAAAAAGAATAATCTCTGTAATTTGATTTTAATTTTATAAGCATAAAAATAGTGTTGCACTCAGCAATAATCGTGGTCCAGGGGGAGAATCTTGACATACACAGAAACATGTTCCCCATAGGGGCATGTGCTGTCTGTATGACCGATGATAGCTGCTCTTTCCACTCATCCCATACGGCCTCAGCACTTTATGTGTGACTTTATGTGTGCTCAGCTTTTAAAAGTTAAGACAACCCCTTTACCCTGGATGTTGACTTTTGTGGTGAAAGAAAAAAAAAAAAAATCACCGTTTCGTGTACCTTTCTCATTTCAAAACATGAAAGTGAAAGAAAATACATTAATAAAATAGGATCATCTTACAAAGGGCAGAGCAATGACTACAACACACTTCCTAACAAAACTCCAGCTCTCAAAATGTGTTTACTTATTTCTGGTAAAGTTTGTAACTACATTAGTGCAGAAACCATTCTGCACGGAGTGCTCCTAAATCAAATACGTTTGTGTATCCACTGTCACTTAAATCATTTTAAAATGGCCTTTATAAAATTAAAGATTAAAACTTGAATTTAATTCTTCCCCGAATTTTTCATTTCAGCTAGTAAAACCCCAGTTAAAGGCTAGCAGATTACTTTGAATCATTACCAACGACTTACCTGAGCACACATGGAGAATTCCTAACAGAAATACAAATCCAATTAAAGTTGGAGACATCATTCAACGTCTCTCTTGTGAGAAATGTTCTCGTATAATCCAAATTATATAAATAAAAATTGAGACATCCGCTTCTTCATGTCAAACTGCACTCAAAGGGAAAAATCTTAAAATCCACAGTTTAAAAACAAACACACTGATTTTCGTTTGTGAGTCCCCAAACGCAAATGATAAAAGTCCAAGATCAGTCCAACACGAGCCTGATATGGCTTCTTGGTGTAGGTGAAATTGGGGAGTTGAGATGGGAAAGAATAATACAGAAACAGTCCGAGATTTCAACACATGTTCTGTTCCAGTAGTCCAGTTCAACTGAATGATAGCATGTGTTAAATGTGTGCTAGAATCTCTCAGCGCAGAAGTGGCAGAGCTTTATCCTTTCTTTGGATTCATCCCGTTGCTGCTCTCACTGATCAACCAGGCTGTGTTGTTTAAATCGTTTAGTTCCTTTGTGCAAAAAAAAAGTAGCAAAGTAATAATTCCAGCGCAAAGCAAAACTTAAGTCCAAAAGTGCGTGAAATCACGCCAGCGGTCGCCAGAGTCCACGCTAAACTGCTTGCAGTCACATTATTTCATTCCAGTTCTGAATGTGTCACTTGAGATCGGAAACTTTGCGAGTTAGTCCTATCCTCTCTCATCCACCGGATCCGGACACAAGATCACTGCAACTTTTCCATCACTTTCCCCCCCGTTTCTCCTCCGCTGCAACTCCTATCACTTGTGCGCGTCGCAGACACCGAACCTCAGGCGAGTGGGGGGGAATACGGATTCATATTCACAGGATTTCATTCAAGGAAAGCGGAATGCCTCGTCAGTTGGTATGCGCCTTTCTACCCCCTCCATAGACCCGAATCTTTCCCAGAGAGGAAATTTAACCTCTTCCCGCCTGGATCCCACCGAGCAGCAAAGTTTCACAGAGACAACTGGCAGTCTACTGTAATTTCTTTCAGTATGTCCAGTCATGAGACAAACCCCAGAAAACGAGTCTATCCGGATATGTGTTTTATTATTTCTGTGGCTCCTGACCACGAACATGCAACAGCCGATTGCAGTGCTATTCCTACAGGGATTTAATATAATGTTTTCACAACTCATAGTTAGTAGCCCCTGTAATGGGTTTAACATACTTTAAGGTTTTGTTTTCCCTCCGATGGTTTCATAGACCAGTGATTATGCAACGTTATAAACTACTTTAGGTATAAAACGTTGTTATTTTAATCATTTTAAGCATTAGGCTAGAGTTGGATGAAATATCTCTTCTTTAAATATCCAATACTGTTTTTAAAACTCCCTTTGTTTTACAGTACATGTAAAACAGTAGTCCTCCAGTCCAAGCAGCTAAATGCTGAGACTGGGAGCTGAACTCATAACATGTTTTTCCAAATACCCCCAGCCTTTCCACCGTTTCAGATAAACAGTATGAATACATTTTAATATAAACCCAAGGAAAACAGCTCACAGTTATTGCGACAAAGTGCACCGTCCATGACCACAGATAGTTAATTGAATTCTGACAGTATTTATATTCTAGCTTATCATTTCCTTAAAACAAAAACAACAACAACAACAACAACAACAACAACAGAATAACCTATATAAAATGTGTCGTCCCGCTCCCCCTTTTTTGTGAGATTTCTCTGCTATGGTCAAATCAGTGCAGTTTATAGATCCCAACTTCTGAGGCGCAATAGTAGGCATGACGACTTTAGACAGCGAGTAGCTGTCTAATATGTATAAATTACAACTCAGCAGGATATACTATATACTTTATTAGAAGACCCAAAATGTGGAAAGAAAAAAAAAGGAATAGCAAAAAAAGAGCCACTGAAAGACACATTGCCTCACATTAGATCAGAGCGTCTCTGTCGGATCAATTGAGCATTTGTTACCACACAGCGCCCTCCAGTGAACACTATGTGAAATAATCCAACAACGACTGCTTTGTCTGCTTTCGTGAAAGAAGGTGTGGCAGTATTACCACCTGGCACTGAAATATGTGCCCCAGCTTTTTTCAGACAACAAGGAAGTGTTCACACTGTGAAACCTGAGCACACTGGCTTGCTGTGATTACTGTTATAAGGCGTTCATCTTCATTAGAGGGAAGGAAACAGAGTATAACAAGCCCTAACAATCCTTTCTTTTTTACCATGACAGCATTTTGGATGATAAAAATATTATTATGAATACATAAATTAAAAATATTTCTAACACGCATGGTTTAGAACACCTCTTTCTGCATTCTTAAATTTAAAAAAATATTCTTAGATCTACTTTAAGCCTTCGCTGCTTTGATTGTTTCCTTCTCTGTGCCCCAGTTTTCACTCCTGCTGATGAACAATTCCACATGACTGACATATTAAGAGAGCAGTCTGTTTTTGTTTCTCATTCATCCATGTGTGCATTACATTACACTTTTACACACTCCATTCTCACTCCATCCTTGTGCCAGGTTTTCCTAAAAGCTTTTGCAGCCCTGGATCTCTAAAGTGGCTGTTCAGTTGATCACTACCAGTTGAATAGTAAAATTTCCTCTAGCCAGCAGCAGATGACAGTAACATAGAAGCAATTATCAGCTAAGTTCATGGTTAGCTCCATCAACACAGCAGGGTGTATGAAAATGCTGACTGCTACAAGAGGACGTGAGTATTTTAATGGCTAGATGTTGCCCAGCAAAGACTAAAATGTAGGTATAAAACTGAATTTCACATAGCAGACACAGTTATCTGTGTCACAGATCACTCATAGGGCTGTCTTATGTCTTTTTTCACATTAGCTACAAAAAAGGAGACCCCCCCCTCCCAAGATGACACAAGAGAGACCGAAAATTGTTCCCAACAATAAAATGCCGTTATGCTTTTATGCCATTCTTGGACTCTAACCAGGACCAGGACAATAACTAAATATGGTCAAATTACATTAAAGTCTTTTGTAATCTGTCTTCTTGTATTTTATTTTCTTCTTTCTTCACTCTTCTTCAATGGTTGTTAAGAAAAGAAAAGAAAAGAAAAGAGCCAGTACAAGTTATGATGACTGAGCTCTGTAAATGGAGGTTCTTTGTCCTCACACTTCCTTCTATAACCTTGATTAGACTAGCAAAGGGAAAAAAAAAGTGACACAATATCAAGGCTGTGATGGCAAGAGCCAAGCTGAGAGCTTTTAACACTACAGCCTAACGTTTCCTACAAAACATCTTCCAAGAATTTGTGAGGTAAAAAAGGACACAAAAACACCCGCTCCCAGACTGCAAAGTGCTCCAAATAATGTTTTAACAGTTGTTAACTAAAATTACTTTTTGATCCTGTCAAAATTTTCAACTGGTAGTTACATGGCATTGCAGTTTTGTACTTACTGTGAAAGATCTGGCTACACTTGTGGAATCGCCTCAAAGTCTGATGTTTTCTGTGAAGTTCAGGATTGTTTGGCATCTGTTTGCACCAATGGGACTTCTGTAATCCAGATAGGCGATGGGTCGCGTGTGGACCCTTATGGTCTTTAGGGACTCCCAGCATGACCAACATTGCAAACACCATCACCAGCAAACCAACAATCTGCATGGTGATGAGTCTACACAACACAGAGCCAGGGTAATGTAGATGTGCATATAAAAACACACCTTTCAAACAATCTACTGAAGTAAGGAAATTTCACAAACACTCCTTAATTCATCCCTGCTCCAATTAGATAAAAGACACTCCTTAAAATGTAGCAAATAATAAAAATGCAATCCAAATTCTCCAAAGCAACAACTTGCAAACACTGCCGCACTTCCCACCAGTCCTTCATGCTGCTACTCCTGAGATCTGCCAAAATACATAAACCCCTGCAGTCTTGGCTACCCTCCTAAATCCAGGGACAATGTTTCGCCCCAGAGTACGATGGGATCCTAATGAGGGCAAGTCTATGTACAATATGCGTGGTGAAATTCGCTCCCTTCTCCATCTCTTCATCCCAATGCTCAAAGGAGAGACTCTCTCTCATCTTCCCAGTCTTTTCTTTCTCTGATAATTCTTTTTAATATTCAAAAGGAGTTTGTGGACATTCTGTCTTTTCTTATGATGTTTCTATGCGTGCAGCAGCACAGGGGATCCTGTTGACTACATGCTGGGCGTCTTTTCAATTCTGCTGGCCTCCTCACAAAACCTAGGCCCCCTCAGCACAGAGGTGATGGGGTGAAACACAGGCAGGCTATAGCAAGGGAGCCTACATCCCCCTTTTTTCTGACTAAGACTATTTAATGGCTTTCATTCCCATCTCGCCAGCACACCAAACAAGATCGCATAAGACAAAAACTTTCCCCTTCAAAAAGATGCTCCCTATTGAGAGGCAAACACAACACCCTTTCCCAGAAGACAGAAAAGTGATGCAGTATGGGATTTAACGTTCCACAGGCTAGCGTTGTTACTCCTAAATCCATTGAGGCATAAACAGAGACAGACTTGCAATTGGAGTCACCTTGGAACCACAGGTACAGTATGTTTGAGTTTCCTTCACAGGCATTTCGGCTGGACTGTTACCATACTTTACTCGCCTCACATTCACTACAGCCAGCTTCTTCTCATTCATGTCGTGTCCTTGCAGAGCCATCCTTTTATTTATTCATTGTGCTACTTTTATAACACAACAATTCAAATTTACAGTCTCCTTGAGTTAGCAGTGGACAGCACAACCCCAAGGTGTTTTCAAAAGATAAAGACGAACAACTTGAAGAAAAAAGGACTTGTTTAAATGGATTCTCATAGCATTTTACAAGACAATCAGCAAACACCTCCAGGGAAACTTTGTCCTGCTCCTGTTTTTTGACTGTAATGCATTTTACAGTTGCACAAGTAGCCCATCACAAATCAAAGAGAATATCTGAGATGTCAGGAGAGAAATGTCCTTTGACAAGCAAGGTCGAGTCTCTCTGGGCTTTATGCTCAGATCCAGACCTGAAGCTCCATGAAATAAACAAAAGAAGACCAGAAAAAAGCCATGTCCTCTAGTCACCACAAAGCAAAAGATGAACTTAAAACAGATTCAATTAAAGATATGAAATTGGACTTCACAAAACTCCTGTGCCAGTTTGCAGAAATACCCCCCCCTTTTTTTTTAACAACGTAAAACAAAGTAAGTGTTGCATATGTGTTGGATTGAACCTGCAGAATATATCATGTTGAATAAAGATTGCTTCATCATACATGGATCCTACAATGAGAACTTCTTCTTTGTCAGGTCTCTCTTGAGACAACTTGATTTTTAGGAGGCATGACAGACTCGGTGGAAGGAGTGGGAGACAAGAACTGATGTGAGGTGGAAAGAAGAGGTCACTTAGGGTCCTGAAGAAGTTGGATGATATTAGTGTTACTGTGTCACTGTGGCAACAAATCATTTCTGATTGGTTGGTGAGGGGGTGATAAAGCTTCAGGAGCACCAACCACACTATAACTAGGTGTACAATCATAAGAATTTCACTACAGTTACCGTAAAGAGAATTACTGCAGTATTTAACCACAGAACAGTCAAAAACATTAACATATCAATGAAATGGGGGAGGCTCATCAACCAGTGTGGACAAGAGTTTAGTGCACACATCTTCAGGAGTTAGACTGCCACGGTGCCAAACAATGAATCAAATTAAAAACACAGCTGTCTAGTTAGTCTCAAATCAGCCATATTTAGACCCTGACACTATTCAGTGTGCAGTAAGTGCAGTCATGTCATATTTCTGGAACATCTATGACAGAAACCTCAGCAGCTGTCAGGCCATTTCGTGATGCCTCTCCACTATGCACAATTACACTGGAACATCAGCTCTACAAGAGAGCCCAAGAATGTATCATTCTGGGCTCTGTCCCAGGATAAATACAGTTAACCCACTAACGTGCAGCCAAGGAACAAGGCAAAAGCCAAAAAGCCTTTTAAAACTGGACATGACCAAAATGTTTTTGCTATTCTCTACTGACAGAAATATCACAGAATCAAAAAAAGGACAGGCAAAACAAAAAAGCAAGATGCAAAGCTGCATATAGCAAAAGCTGAAGAAAAGAGTAAGAGTTTTTGTCTTCTTACTATAGAATCTTTGTTCAGGCATGTAAAAAAAAAAGTAAGAGATCCACTAAAAGAAAATCACAGAACAAATGTGTTTCTGTTCAGGGAATGTCCTCATGCATGACACTGCTGCAAGAAATGCGAGGCCGGGGTGGGCACTGACGACAAGAAAGAAGGGGTGCTTTGCAGGATGCCACAACGAGGTTTGGAACACAAAACAGGATGAGGCGATAAACAGGCTGTTGCTTTTCCGCTTGCCTGCGCACACTGAATCCCTCTTTCCCTGTGTCTTTTAATGGGCCTCACATTAGCATCTGTTTAGCGTCAGCCTCGACATGGCCTGTGGAGTCTGATTAAAATAACCCAGCTATCACGTAACACGCTGGCAGCGACATCAAAATACAGTCAGACATTGGAATATGTGCAGCAACAGACATTGGGGAAGTTAACATGAATGTTCTCTACTTCTGTTGTCCGAACATTTTTGATTAGTCGCTTCTGTTCAGACTCTCGTCTTGCGAGACCACATTCCGTATGGAGAGACATCAAGCGTTCAGATTACTGTGCAGCGCTCACTATGGTATCTGATTGTTTTTTTTTTTTTTATTCATGACTGTGCTTGCATCACGTGGAGATAAGATTTGAACAGCACAGGCCTCTCTGGCTGTCCTTGGATGCTCTTATTTTCCTTGAATGCAGCTTGTTCGGTGACCAAAACTTCACTCCTTCCCTCATAAAAATGCGCAACGGAAGAAAGAAGCAGCATTGTAGTTTCATGCTTAATTGGCTTAATTGCTTTAGAGACACAGGAGCTTTAATGACTGACAGTAGGACTCAGTAACTGAGCCAAGAGATTCTTTTGTTCTTATCACTGCTGGACCTCAGCCAATCACATGGCAGTGAGATTGAAAACAAGAGCCAGAGTGGAGCAGCAATCTGACTTTAATTTAGGTGGAAACATAAACAATCATTTCCTGGTCAGATTCATTTTATGCAAGCCACACACTGCAGCTGTCTGATACAGTAGATTTAGGTTTTGACTCTTATGTCCAACTGAGTCAACTCTGTAGGTACTGGCTTGCAGATACGGCATACCTGTACAAAGAAAGTCACATATAAGGAAAAGTATCGCTATAGGCAATCATATATTCAGAATGTTCTGGAGTGCTTCTATGTCAAGAGCAGTTGCTCATTTTACCCACATTCAGTTAATTTTCTTTTCAAAAAAATAGTCAAGTTTTAACTGAGAAAAGCAGTAGTTCAGCTAAGATGGAAGTACTGTCAGATAGGCAAAGTCAAAGTTATTTATATAGCACATTGAAAACAACAACTGTTGACCAAAGAGCTATGCATTTAAAAAAGAAATCAAAAGAGATAAAATAGAGAAAAGAAAATCTGATTAAGAAATAAGACAAATAATAGTAGTAAGAAAAAAGTAAGTAGTAAGAAAAAATCTAAAAGCTCCTTTACTTCCCAGAATTCATAGAAAGTCAGAGGCACCACTTAGAGGTAAAAACAGAAATAAAAATTTTCACCTCCAAAAAGTGAGTAGCATGGCTGCTCTCTCAGGTGTTACCTGTTTTAACAACCAGGCATCTAAGAAAAATAGGCTTTATAAGATTTAGCCAAGCTAGAAGTTAGCAGGAAGTTAGAAAGATAGTTTCCACCTAAACATGATATACCATATCCCAAATGAATTATTTCTAAAAAAAAAAAAGAAAAAAGAAAAAAAAGTACAGCTCTGTTAGCAATGTTTGGAGGGGAAGTGAAGTTGTGCTAAGTGGGGTATAAGGATGTCCTCGCTACAGAGGTATGGTTAGTTTAATATAAACGCATTAGCACAGAAAAGGTTGGGAGGGGGGATAGATTGTTCTTGACAGAAGTTCATATTGAGGGTTCCTGCTGGGCAGAGATAAATACCATTATATGGCAGGAAGAAGATGCTGAAAATAGATCCGATTTTATCCAAGAGAAAATCTGAGATGATCCCTTTCACTACAAGGTTTGTCATTAATATGTTGCTATGTGGTTTGGATTACTTGCTGTGAAAAACTCCTGATCCTATACTCAATATTCACACTGAAGTCTTAGTTTGCCTGACTGGGGATTTAGACTTCAGCAGGAAATCTACAGCATAGGTTCGTCGTACCCACAAACCTCTCTGAAACCCTGTAACATAGCCTGATGTGCAGCTCCCTGGAAATGTAACTGCACGACCACAAAGTAATTAACACAAGCATAAGTACTGGCGATGACATCAGCCACTTACATCGGTTACATTGTTGGCTCTACAAAGATGCACTGCTGAAGTCTAAGACATTCTAATATTTGGTGTCCAGAATCCATGAGCTGTAATGTACATTTGTTTTTAAAACTTAGTTTAAAGACATGTTGCACATACAAATAAATAGTGCTTATAAAACGCTGGAGGGGCACAGAATGACTACTGATTATTTTTGGGGGGCTTGTTTTTTATTAAATAAAACAACACACACAGCATTACCACATGTTAAAAACATGACAGCCTTAATCACTCAGACACTGGAAACAGGGTTGATCTGTCACTTAACAAGTGGATTTTCTAACAGTTTTGAGCGTACACTATTGTGAAATTACTACAATACTACCAGCTCTCTGAGACTGTAGCACAGTAGCATTTAAGGCTAAATGCTAACACACTCCACATCCTGACCTGAGTTTGGTAAGTGTAAAGGACAGTTGTAGTTTAGAATATTAGAATACAAATATTTCTGACTAATAATGCATAATGCTTGTTGTGATGCCATTAATTTTACAGCTATATTTCCTAATTTACTAATGACGGCCGGAGACGATCACTATTTACAGTTTTAATCATGAAGAAGCCATAATTTTGTATCTGCAAAACCTTGACAAGCTATCCAGTTGTAGTTTAGTGTTTTCACTAAGCTACATTGTGGTAGTAGGTAAGAAGTCAGAGAAAACTAAAGCTCTCAAGGTAAACCCTCTAGGACCACATTTTATGCCAGTCCAGTGATTCAGCTAGCCAACAGGCCCACACTGCCATTGTCAGAGTCTTACAGCTACTTTTATTATAGCCGGTTACTGCTTAACATTCCTAATTCAAAATGGTTTGGTTTGTAAAATCTTTCTTTTATATTTTGAAAAGAAATTGATCAGTGAAGCAACAACACAAACTGTTGTTTCAATAATCCACACAAACCTAAAGTGGCACAAAGTTGAGAATTGATGGGGCATTAATATTTTTCCTGTGAGGTAGTTCTTATAGTAACTTTCCAAGTGTATTTAGAATATCATTCTAGTTGCGGTTACAGTGGATGCTTTGAGCCAACATCAGCGATTGATCTTCTAAGATCCCGAGCAAGGAAAGACGCTGCTCATGCTAAAAGCATTCACATCCCTCAAATAAAAAGCCTATTCTTTCTTTTTCTTTCCCTGGTGCGATCAGCTGCCAAAACAAACTGGTGCTGTGATGAATGCAATAAATATGATCGATGGGATATCTGGGTGCTGCTGACCTCACACCACGCGCCAGAGTGGAGGGAGCAGGTGCTGCTCAGATTTACAGCCCACCTCCTCGTGATATTCCCCTCTCTCACACACACAGACAGCGAGCCCTTCTGAGACACAGTCACACTGTTGAGTTTCCACAGCACCCCTACAGCTCACGCCGACTCTCAGAGAAACAGGCTTATTATTGTCTCTGGCTATACTTCATGTCCAACATGACTATGCATGAATCATATCACCACTAATAAAACCAGCAATGATTTTACAGATCATCAACCAGTCAGTCCGGCTGACAGTTATTACAGTAATTTCTACTGGGAGGAGCACATGGGGTTGTCAGCGAGATCGAAGAACTCCTTATGCGTTGGCTCGTAAAGATAGCTAATTGATCTGAGGGCAAAGTTAACTCTGGAAGTGAACATATAAACTACAGAGTTTTGCCAGGAATAATAAACACCAGTGCTTTGGATGGGTCATTACAAACAATAAATCTGGGAGGCATACAACAGGTTCAAAAAAGCCACTGATGAGTCACAAGATTAAAACCAGCGGCAAAATTTCTTTGGTCCCCCTTGTGCTGCTTATGCATCAGGGTTTTTATACTTTGGTGGTTGTTTTGGAATCCTAGATGTAGTTATGGGACACTTAGACACTTTAGTACACTTTAGTAAATGGATCAGGGCTTTATTGAACTGTAGCTTAAGTGAAAAAATTACCCTTGCTCTTAGATCCTGATCAATCCTGCCTTTGTGCCAGGCTGATTGAGGATAGGTAATTAATGTGCATTTGTGGATAAATAACTAAACTCAAATGCTCTCTCCCTTTCAAAAAGCTTGTGAATGGATTGTAGTGCTATCTAATGCTTCAAGTACATAATGAACTGACAACAAACTACCTTCAGCTCCAGTTAATGTTTTGTCAAACTCAGATTAATGATGAGTCTAGTTTGACCAGTCTTACTTTGTCTTTAACAGTCTTTAACAGAGGTCACTTTTTTGAAAACAAATGAGTTTCACTTGGAACAAGAAATTGAGTGTAGTGTGTTGTACCTCTGCTCTCAAGTCAATGTTTTGATTGTAAATCCACCGAATTTCATCACACAACTAACTAACTCCACATATCTGTACCAAATGTTGCTGTGCTGAACAGATTAAATTCTGATTTTGCAAAAAACCATTCTGCTCACGGCTGCCTCTTTTGTAAAGGAAAATTGTTTGGGGACTTGTGCGCACAACACTGTTACTGCATTGTTGTACCAGAATTATAGTAGCCTCTCTGTGTGTTGAGCAAAGAGATCCAAACAGGTCAGTAAAATGAGGTAAAGATTTCTTCCTGAAATTATTTTATTGGCAGGATCCTCACCCTGACATGTGACAGGTTTGCCTTTCTGAGCTTTCATTTGAGGTCCCTGTTATAGAAACTTTGTGAACCACCAACTTATGTATGGCTGGACAAACCAAACCAGTTCGACCACTACCATTTAGGAATGGAAAAATTTGACCCATTTACACTCTAAAATACCCCCAAAACATTTATTATCCTTTCATTTGGAAACAAAGCATATTTGACAGGACAAGAGCAGAAGATTATTAACACTTAGCAAAACCCCATCCAATTTTCTTCCCAATTATCATGAGGACACTAGAAACGTGAATCTGAATATTCTAATTTAATTCTCACCTCATAGTCTTTGTGTTTTGACCCCTTTGCACTCATGCTAACTCCCATCTCAAATCTTACTGCCACTCCAGTGCCTCTTGACCACATTACTACACTTGCTATCCTGACAAGAATGGCTAATAGACCTATTTTTTTGGACAGGGCTAAGCTAAGCTGTGCAGATCAGGGAGATGAAAAGAGATTGGATGGGGAACAAAAAAAACCTCCAGCAGCAAAGAGACTACAGGGAAGATGTATATAGGGCATTAGTGCTTGGTTATAACTAATTATATCTCAAGTGAATCGCTCCTCCAGGCGTGGCAAGGGATATCTCTCTATTGTTGCACTGTTATGAAATGAGTGCTGTTGCCATACTGGGGATAATGTGTGCGAGTGCAGCAAGCTGAATGTGTATAATTCTCTTTGGTTCCTGTATCATGATTATCAGGGCACTACGTCTGATGAACATAAATGAGTGTCATGGAGATGTGACACGATGATGCTGTGGGGACTCTTGGGTAATATATGTGAAGGTGATGGTGTCAAGGAAATTGGTTTTCAGGGTGGGGACTCAAGGCCAGCGCAAGAGCCCAGTAATGAAAAGAAAGGATGAACAGGAAATAGAGTTCTCCATCTCTATCATGATAACGCTGTCTGTGCCATGTATCCAGGCACAGTCCACTTCAGCTCCACATCAATAAGGTGAAAACAAGCGCCAAGATTATAAAGACATCGAGTAAGCATTAACTCCATCCACTCCAGTTAAATAGAGGTATTATTTCTTTTCCCAGAGGTTAAATTGCTTTTTGTACAGTTTGGTAGCAGCAGCTGATTTTTAAAATTCCTTTTCTGCTGAATTTGTTTGGTTGTGCAGTTTGATAGATCATGGTTTAAAATGATTTTATTATTAGTTTATGAACCAAAATCAATACTTGGTAAAACTTAGTATAAATGATTAGATATTGAGACTTGATTTAGTTAAATATGCTGTATTTTAACATACAATAACTACAGCAACATTAGCATGAATATAAAAAAAAATACCTTCTCCCTCCAAAAAATTACATTTGTGTTTGCTTTTATCGTCATGGTAAAATAAAAATGTGCCATGTGACAAAATGACACCTGACAGAACTGTGTCACACAATGCATGCTTTTACTACAACAGTATAGGCAAGAAGCTAGGCTCAGCTCAGTGTTGTCTATATTCTTTTGAAAGTACCAGCATGGTTCAGCATGAATAGGGTACACACTAAATGTTTTTCTACATTCATGCTGCGCTTGGTATATGCATCAATCTAGTGGATGTTTCGGGTAGAATACTGTTTATTCTTAGGTAGACATCAGGCGACTGCTGTTTGACAAATACAGTATTTTAGAGTGTGAGACATCATCAGAAATGACTCGACTACAGTATATACTACAATGTGACAACCAGTGCTTATTGCTTAAATACAATTTAGAGATAGAAGTATGCATTGAGTAAGTCAATAGAAGTGATTGTAAAGACAAAAAGGTGACTTCAGCAAAGCAACAGCCTAGAGAATGAATATCTTACACGGTGTATATACAGTCATCATCTTTATCACTCGCAGTACACCTTTTTTCATTTCACTACAGAAATGTGGACTAACAGCCTGCATTGCACTATGTGAACACCCTGATGGATAATTTCTTTTTGATCAGATCTTCAGCAATATTAACCTTGATGCCTCCGCAGCTCTCAGCTAGACACGGCTTTGTTCTCCCATCACCTGTCTGCACATCCATCAGTGTCGTGAATGGTTTCTTGGAGACATTGAGGGGTGACTGCTTTGAGAGAAGATAAAATGCTGCATTTTGACATGCCTGGACCCCTCTATTCTGAAGCCAATCAGTGATGACAGCGTGGCAACCTTCAGTTCCCTCTCTTCCTCCCTATTTCTATTTCCATAACCTTACAAATAGAGCAGCTCTCTGAAGTTGCCGTCCTTTGTGATCTGTGACAAACGCAATGGTAGCTGTCAGCGGAGAGGGAGGATATGAGTGCTGATGTGCTCTCTGAAGTAATGCTCAGCCTTTCATGTTGAGGCAGAAGAACCAAAGACCTGTCTCCTCTGTGTGTGTATGCCTGCCAAGCACTGGCTAGCAAAGTGTAAGTGCAGGAGTTTTAGCGTGCCTTTCTAATCCACTGCTTTCACACAGGTCAGTCTCATTTATTATGAATGTGAAGTTCTGTGCAAAGCTCTTTGATATCGGGAAACAATTTAGAGCTGGCTGAGAGTCAATATCATAAGGGACCAATAAAAAATATTTTTAATGTGTTACAAACTTCAGGTCAGCTTGTGTTTCCTTATAAAATTCACAGTAGGCTGTATTAGTCCCGGGTGACCATAATATAAAACATTACTGAGTCAGTGCCTGGAAATGTGGCAGTTGTTTTTAGTTTCACCTAAACTAAAGAAGGTCAGGTTAAAGTAATGATGATATTGGTAGTGATTTCAGACATGTTATAAAAGGACATGGATGACAAGGACATAGGATCCTTGAATCGCGTGTATAGAGTGTGATTAGTTAATCAGTGAAACTTACACAGAAATCAATGAACTTTGTTTCTGGATGAAGGTCACAGAGATCGAATGAAAAACACTCATAATTAAACAAACCCAGGCACCTAAAAGGTTCTTCACCTTAACAATTAATGGAGCAGTCTTTTTTTTTTTTTTTTAGCTCAGACTGGCAGCTGTCAAGATTATCCTCACGTTTCATCCAGAGAGTCACGCTCCTTGTAAATGGAGTCTTTGGCAGCAGCCCACTTTGTTCTATCAGGGGCAGAATGAGGTATTAGGGCACATTAGTCTCATTTCCAATTCACTGACTGGGCCAGATCGATTTCCTTCATTTTCATGCACAGATGGGATTAAATGGCCAGATTAAAGATGAACTCTTGGCACTGTCCAAAAGGTAGATTTATCATTCTAAAGATGAACACAAATGCAGTGAAGCAGACACAACATGATTTTCCTCTTTAAACCTGCATTCAAAGTCTTCAAGGTCTGTTAGCTAGGTCATTAGCTGGCATTTTCTAGGAGATATCTGTAATGTCTCAGACCTTTTCCCTTGGCATTACTGATGAAGGCCACACTATGGTGTTTCTGATGGTTATGTTATAGTTTTGCTGGTTATCTTTTAGAAGTCCAAGTATAAAAACAAGCTACAAGGCTACAACACATTGTGATGGACCACATAAAGATTTTGGCAGTCAATTTGGATTTCCCTTTTCTTCACAATATTTCCTGAAGATGTGTGAGGTCCGGTAAATCACCTAGTGAGGTAGGCCTTCTTGCTACAACAACACAGGGGGAACACTATTCACCCGCACTCTGGGAAAAGAGCCCAAAACTCAAACAAAACACATGCATCATCAATAATTTTCTCCAGACTTGTTTCCTTTTTGAGTTTGTGCGTATGTGTGTCTGTTAGTCTCTTGGGCTCAGAAGCTGCTTCTGGCTTCTCATTTCCCTACAGAGCACTCATTTATTGAAGACATCCAACTACAAAAATGCTATTCAGTTTTGTGCCTCATTTTCCCACAATTCTCCTCTTTCAGAAGCGTCTTCCACTGAAACACATATGGAACATGGTGTCTAAACTAAGTGCTTATTTATTCTGTGAAAATACTTTCTGATTGAAAAATATAAACAACTGGCTGTTCTGAAAGCATTCTGAAATCCTTTTGACTGCCAATCTTAGTAAAGGATTAGATACAGTATAATTGGCTGGTGTGCCTTGCTGTGACAGTCAGCTCACTTTTTCTGATTTTAAATTGAATTCCAAGTCTAATTATAATCTGTTTTGCAGAAGAGAGGCCTAATGTTTGCTTGTTCATTGCAGATCAATAAAAAAAAAAAAAAAGATGAAAATTGAACTTGAAAATTCTCTCGAAAAATGAACCTGGAAAATATTTTGATTTTTTTCACATCCCCCAAGAAAGTTATGTTTTTGGTACCACTGACATGGATGTCATTCTGTCTGTCAACATGATAAATATCATATTCCTTTGGACTTCTGACCTCTTCTTTAGAGTAAAATAAGGTCAAACATTCACAAAATGCAATTTATCTTTAAAATTATACTTAAAATTCTGCTGCCTTTGTTTGTGTTGGCAACATTTAGGAATCCAAATATCCAAATATCATATCACATTTGACCTCTGATCTATAACCTTGATTTATGTTCAGTTATTTACAAATCAATGCCTCTTATCTATTATTATCCTCTTGCGTGTTTATGTAATCAAAGTAAACATCTATCATGCACGATTAACCTTAAAAAACATTTACAACATAAACAAACAAAAAACAAAAATGAATGTGTACAGCATATAAATGACAGTACTGCCCAGAGCACTCTCTGGGCAGGTACCTTGGTTGACATAGAGTTCCTGTTTTGTTTGTTCTAAAGTTTACCGCTGGACACAAGGCCGGTCTTACTTTACTAAAAGTTTGCACAGAGGACTCAGTGGCTTCAAAACTGATTGGCAAAAATTTAAGGTGAGCACTGAGACATATTTCCACTAAAAACAGCCAAAAGTAGTGTTGTGTAACCAATAAACACAGAACATATGTGAGTGGACTTTTAAGTTAAAAGCAGCAGCAGTACCTGTGTAGCCCAAAGAGTTGTCATCCTCATGCTCAGTGGTAGGAGCTGGTGTTGCCCCTTCGCTGGCACCATCTTGAGCGACTCCCGTCTCTGTCAACAATAACACCAAAGGGACTGAGAAACTAGATGCATTCTGCCCACTTTCCACACCCACGGTCCAGACCTCCAGCCCTCTGCCTCCCTGACACAGACAGACTGTAAATATGCTCAGAAGTGCCAGGCTCCATCCCTGTAAACGCTGTCTCTTGCAGAGGAGTCCAAACACCCACATCACGCAAACATCAAATAATCTAAATTCCTTTTTATGCGCCTAAAACAAAGCAACCAAAAACTTTTGAAGTTTCAATCAGCCGGTAGGTGAGAACAGATCCATCAGAATGATCGGTTGATGCAATCTTCAGCTTTTCTTTGGGCTCAGCAGGAGGCTGTTCTGCTACCCTGTGTTGGGATTGAATGTGAGCATGTGTGTGCACAACAGAGTCATCCCTACAATATCAATAGCCATAAGTGGCTGCACCCCTATAGGAGCACATGTGGTGGACAGAAGAGGGAGGGCCAGGGCACACTCTGCATGACTGACAACATCACTCTGTATGCACACACATACACCGTGCACGCAGTCCTGATGCAAATACAATGATGCACCATTAATCGCTAATCAGTTTCTTTTGATTTGTGCCCGTCTTTGTGCCTGTCTCTCTTTTTGGATTGACAGATTGAGTATGTGTGACAGACTGCATGAGGGCGGGACAGCACGGGGAAGAGAGTAAAAAGAAAGGCCAACGGGGCCCTGGTGTATCTGGCTTATCGAGGAGCCGAGAGGCCCGCTGTGCCCTTATGATGACTCTGTGTGAAATAAATCAGGCTCAGCCATGCCCATTCTTTTTGTGTACCACTGACAGGGGGTTAATGTGGGCTGGGCAGTTGGGGTGGGTGGTGGTGGGGGTAAACTGAATCTTAATCATCTAACCCCTTTAGCTAAGTGAGTGGCAGTCTGTCGGAAGTATCTGTTTCCTCAATGAGATCTGGCATCACTTCAGATAAATAGCAGACGGGCAGACGGAATTGTTCATTGGAGAGTACTTTAAGCCATTAGAGTGAGGAGAAGAAGGTGACCTACAATATCGTCTGCCACTCCCACCATTAGAAAATTGACAGTCCAAATTTATGCAAACTTTTCATACACAGCAATGACCTGAAATCACATTTAACAACAGCACTGGACACATTAATGATGGTAACCACAAAGAAGACATTCAAAATGCAGTGATTACGCACCCCTGCTGTGCTCGCAGTGATGCAATTAGCGTGGCAGTAAAAGGGCTTCATGCTGGCCCGAACGTATTATCTGGCACTTTTCTGCCTGTGTGTTTGTCTAAGCAACAGGATCCGACTGACACAACAGGAGAGCAGAGCCACTGAGTCACACATTAATAACCATGTAGGTTACTCAGTATCGTGCATGCGAATGAAGTGTGATGACACATGTAACGAATGAGATGAAAATGTGCATGGCATGAAGAAACACAGACATCAACAGCAGGTCTGATGCACTGTCTGACAATTATAGCATGACACCGGCAGTCAGAGATTGTTTTTAATTTGTTCACAACAGACAGATTAAACACAAACATCTGCTACTGGAAAAAAAAATGTAGCTTGACACTGGCAGCAATTATAGCCTGAAAGCAAGGACAAAAATATAAATGTGTGTTTTTGCAAAAAAATAAAAGAAAAAAAATAGTACATACTACCACAACCAGGCATGTATAAACTAAATCAAATACACTGACTTAAAGGCTTTTTTCTCATTCTAGTGGAAAAGGATGAAATTTAAAAAAAATGTTGTTAAGTTTATAAACTGAGTCCAAAGGTCCATTAATAGCAAATAACACTAACAAATATTGTGGAAAGTATTTTCAGCTTTACTTAGCTTTAATTGAACATCTTCCTTACAAGCATAAGGAAAAATATCAATCTGCCAATTTTAAATAAAATAATATCCTGAATTTGTTTACTTTTTGGATGATTATGACTTACTAGTTTATTTCAGAGCTTTCAACATCATCTTACAGCTTTTAATCAGCAGATGATCTTTGCTCAGTTGTGAAAATGGCCTTTACCATCTATTTCTGCTGGTGAAAACAGTTTGATATGACTGACAACCATTGAGCTAACCTTTGAGTTAAGATAACTGTGTCAAAGACATATCAGCAGAAGCATGTTATTATAAAAAAAATATATATAGCATAAGATCAGATAGTCTTAGACTTTGTGTTTCTCCATCTCCACTAGCTTCGAGTCTTGTCTGCAGTATCTGCCCTTTACATCTTTATGCTGTATTTCCTGGGTGGTCCATAAGCGGAGGTCCTATTAGAGACCACTTCAGAGTTCATTAACAGGTGGTGTACACAGATCCCCCTGGGGCATCAAGACAGATATCCAGACCCACAGTCTGGATCTCCCTTTTCTTTTAGCCCAAACACAGCACACAACATCAGATCCCCTGCTAACTAATTAACATGGTCCATGTGGAGAGAACTAACTACTTACTTAAAGATACAAAAGCATACATTCTGTCTCTTAAACCACTCCCTTGTTACTCACGGGCCCCTGGTTATAAGCCCTGGCCTCGGAGTCAAACAGAACAGCATGTTGCTTTTTCTCCACCACAGCTGTTTCTTCATGTCCACAGGTTAGGAACTGTTAGTATCTTGGCAACAACGCGAAGTCAATCAGCACTTCAGCTGCTGTCCAGTCTGACTTATGCAGTTATTGCTAAGTGACAAACGCTGGGAGCTTGTAATAAATGTGAATGAAGAAGCTGAGAGACTTGCTGTTGTCTTATTGTTATCTTGTCACTGGCACCCTGGCAGTCTGCAAAAGTGATGGATGGGCTTAAAATGATTAGTTTGGGGAGTCTGACTGTGGAGCTTGTTAAGAGGACTGACTGATTATTTGCTGTAGGACATGTTCCTTCACACAGGCTGATCAGAGAAGCAGCATATTTCTGTAAGGGACCTCAAGCCATTTCACTTATTAAATTGGTTTCTTTGAGAATGTTCTCCACTAACATCTGTTTACTTTTTTTGTCTGATGACAGAGGGGAAAAGTATGAACAGCCAACAAGAATGCTAATTATTAAGCACAGTCAACAAGATTCCCACTGCTTTCATTTGTAGCAGTCATTCTCAAAGCTGCAAATTTAAATAAAATCTTTGCTGCTGATAGTCAAACGCATGACACCATCTTAAAACCTTTATTTTTTGTCATTGAGGAGCTGAATTCAATGGCCTTCACTATAACAAAACGGTAAAGAAATTTAGTACAAAAAGCTCCTTCAAAAGAGCCCTTTTCAGCAGAATCTACTCTGTCTGCTTCATCTGTTTCTACAGCACCATTACATTCATTTCCATTTTGATTACTCTTTCTTTGTTTTCTGCATGACTAATGGAGTTTTAATTAGGCCTTGAGATAATACATACGTACGCATTAAGGACAGAAAGCTGGAGAGAAGTACAAAGTCAAAGTGGAGAGGCAGTTTTTTCACGTAGAGATGAATAACATACAGTGTGAAGAAGAAGGGTGGAGGGTGACCTTAAAGAATAAAAAAAATCAACTTGTGCCAGACAGTGGATGAACTGAATGGCCACACAATCCCCAGTATATAGTAAATAAGTATTTTTTTTAACTGTGAATCATGGAAATCTGTTTTAGTAGAGTCTGAGAATAAAACCATGATCGTCAAAATGAGCATATTAGGACCTGTTTAAATGAGAAGTTTGACTTTAATTTAAAAAAATGCATAGTTTCTTTCCCCTTGAAGATTAGAGAAGATCAATACTACTCACATTATCTTATAGTTGGGGTCAGCAGACTTAGTTTAGTACAAACACTAAGAAAATCTGCCTACTGCTGCGCACAGTTTTTTTCCTTGGAGTCCACACTCATGGCAAATAAATAATCCAACACAATTGCCAATAAAATCCCTATTTTTCATTTTTACATTTCAGTTTTTGTACAGATTAAACCACTGATATAATATATATAATATATACTCATTTGTGACTTTAGAGATGCTGGTAGGCAGATTTTATAGCTTTAACACAAAGCCAAGCTGGGTATCACCCTTCACACTAATCTAAGCTAGCCAGCTGTAGCTACATACCATATAGACCACATTTCACATTTTATTTTCAAAACTGGTAAACTATTGTTTAAAGACAAGATTAAAACGGTGCGTTGACAGCATAAAATACCATGTCACAAATCATTAAGTCGTGCAGCAGCTGTCGTGAGAAAGTGGAGCAAATGGCTCACACTCACACATGCACACTTCAGCTGTGCCGAAAGGCTGGCTCTTAACGTTCATGTATGAAACCATACCCCTGCAAACACGGTAAAGTACATTAATAGCTAGCTGATAATACCTTTAGCTCCAAGCATGAACTAATTATTATACCAGAGCAGTTTAATTCATGATAAATGAGAGGAAACCAATATATACAATCCACAAGCTGTTACTGTTTGTATTTTATGTTACTCTGCCAAGCCCTGTGCATATTAGTTGTCTATAACTTGATCTGTGAAGGATTAAAGTATATTTAACCAGCTAAAACGGTCCCATTAGTAAGAACAAACATGACTTAGAAACTGAAAAATATATTTTATGTGTTTTTCAATAGTTTCTGTAAGAACAGGGGGAGCGCTTGAGTATGTTTAAGACTCTATTTAATTTCCCACACAACCATTATGTTTTCAACAGATATTTAAGAATCAAGCCATGATATTGACAATGACAAACTACAATAATCAGGCCTGTATTAGTTCCCATGAGTGAACTGCGGGGAAAGGCTGACTGAATGACTTTGCAGCTTTTCCACCAAACCCTCTGATGTCCTTAACAGCCACAGGTTCATTGCACCAGCTGGAGAAAATAAAACGAGTGTAACGACAAAGTGTTCTGATCAGACATGTTAGTTTGTGCATGAATGCCTGCAAACAGGATTTTGCTATTGACAATTTCACTGCGGTTGTGCGAGCTGTATCCTTTCCCCCCTCATGGTTTCATTGGTTACAAAACTACCACACACCTCAAAGTTGGAATGTGACTCACCTCTGAATGCATGATTGGTTGATTGTTATTAAATAGAAGCGCAAACGTCAAGGAAGAAATATGTGCCAATTTGCTCACTGATAGATTTGCTTGGAGGGCATCGGCAACCAACCACAGAAAGAAAAACAGTGAGACAGATCCAGGACAAAGAGTGCTGATTGGCTTGAAGGGTGCTAAATATTGCATGGTCACTCTGCTGAGCTGCAATCGGTGAGTGCCAAGTAGAATCCCACTGAGCGAGCAGCTCACGCTGAAGCTGTCATAGCTGCTTTCAGGGCACCTTTATCCCTGAAAAGCTAACTTTTGCAAAACACTTTTTTATGGACATCTTATTCCCATACCTTTACGTTATGTAAAACATATATTATCATGCTTACTTAAAATGTTGCCTCTCAGATTTGTTTAACCACACTGATGTCAAATAAGTTCAAAGCCTGCAAGGAGTCTGAACTTGCTTTGACATCCCAGTGGAGCTGAGGCAAGCATACTCCATGCTGCCAAAAGCCCAGATGTCCATTTCTGTGACACTGGAACACTTTTTCTGCTCAGAGAGAGACAAATTGGAGGATGGAGAAAAGAGAATGAGAGAGAGGGAGAGACTTCTCATAGGTGAGAAAAATATGATCTTTCTAGAATTTAAAGTTCTGTAGCCAAGGTGAACAGCTCATGGTCATGACTCAGAAGCAGCTTGTCAACATCCGCACCATCACTGCCGACAGACTAGTGACCTTCTCTGACTTCCTGGTATAAAATCTGCTTCATGCAGCTGCTCTACCCTGCACTTCACTCAAATACCATAAGATTTCTTTGTATGTGGGGGTGGTTTGTGTGAGTAATGACAGCTAATACTAGTGTTCAGATTCTCTTTCTTGGTCTATATAAGACAGAGGATGGTAGGGGAAAAAGTAATCTATAAGAGAAACTGGAGGCTCGTGATGATAGAAAATGAGTTTAGAGGGCAGCAGAGCAAATAAATTAGACCTCACTTCAAAGCAGCGGCAAATTACTGACAAAATACAATGATGGCATATTGTCCTGCTCATTGATTCACTTACTCAGGCAGTGTGCTCTAAACATACAAACACACATGCATGAACACACACAGGGAAAAAACACCCTCTAACTCAGTTCACATGTGTTTTTTAATAATCTCTGAAAATTCCATCAATATGTTAATGTGAACAATTCTTTCCCAAACCAAGAGACCAAAAAGCAAGCCTCTAATCCGTCATTCCTCCCAGTAACATTTTCTGGAGCTGCTCCATCGCCGAAGTCTGACTTTCCAGGGACAAGGAACATTTCTTGGGTTTTTATGCTTAAATGAGATCTGGTGGTTACTGACCAAAATTCTTGACATGTGACCCCAAAACTTGTTGGTGTATTTAAACTCGAACTCTTCTCATGCAAATTATGCAGGACAGAGATGTAAAGACTTGATAGTTGTTTATCATTTCCAGTTCACCTGTGCCCTCAATGCCCAGCAAAGTTTCCTGGTAAACGCCTCGAGGTTGTTTGTGGCATTAACGTAAGCCAAGGGGAATTCTGCGACTTTTTAATTAAAGCTCCTGAGAGAGGAAAAGATCCACAGCTGATGTATAACCTTGTCAGTCTTTGATGTTATGACACCCGGCTTTCAGTTCACACTAGGCACACCTCTTAATCTCTTTCTTCTCTCAAGCTGTGTTGTGGTCAAAACAAATGAGCAAATATGAAATGCATCTTGGTTTGGCAGTGTTTGCTGAACCGCTTCAATGACATGCAATTATTCCTTCACATAATACCTTTTCCCCCCCTGACCTCTACTTAGAAAAAAAAGACCAGCTGTTAAAGGATAAGTGCATACATAAAGACAACATGACAAATTAAAGGAAAAAGCCTTGACCCATAATAATCTAGTCTCTCTGTTGTACTACGGAAGAAACTGCATTATGAAGGAAAGATCTGGCACTTAAAGAATTTAGGGAAATAGAAGGACTCCATAACCAAAGTGGTGGTTGTCCTGCCCTGTCAACTAAAGAGCTAATCATCTGTTTAGTAACTGTGGGATCAGGAAACATATAAAGCCAAACATGTTGTTGCACAGTTCCCGTTCACGGCAGCTTCTGCCTTATGGTAGCAAGGATATTTCCTCATTAAAGATGTACGCTTATAAGTGTGCTTTTCATTTTTCCTTGCATATTATGTTCTGGTGAGATGAGCCAGAGACACTAATTATGGTGCAACTCCAGAGTGAACTGTAAATGATGTTGTAAATTTGCATATGTAGCAGAAGTAAGCAAACCATATTTTGCAGCAAACAACAACAAACTTTTGAGGGATGTTTTTCTTTAATCTAATTTCTATATTTATCATATACACTGGTCAATGCCCATGCCCTGCTCTATTATAGAAATATAATTGTAGTAGTTATTAGGTGGTTGCCAAGCAATGTGATGGCTTAATAATATAAATCATAATATTCAAGTTTTGTTTTTAAAGTAGAAGTTAATTGTGGTGAAATGAAAAATGTCTATAGGTACAAATGCTAAAATATGAGGAATTTTAGTCTATTTGTAGGTGGTTGCCAGGCAACACAACAATGTCGTAATATCTGATATAGATAAGAAAGCTCAGGAGCCCAAGATGTACCTGTGTGCTCGCTTTTGTTGCTCAACTTTTGATCATGTAGAAGGAGTTGGCAGACAAAGGAACAAGCACACAGACAGAAGGAAAAAGATTTACTGTAATGACTCAAGGGAATGATTCTGTCAACGTACGATATTTAGATTAAGATTTTATATACCATTGAAATTAAAGTTACAGATCTCTCCCTATTTATTTAGGTGGGGCCTTGTTTAACCAGAAATAACGATGCAGAAGGTTAGCCCAGAAGCTTCTAGAAGGACTGGGGGAGCATTTTGCTGCCATAGTTTTGGTCCAGTTCCTCTCTTAGAGGACAGATGCAATGCCAACAAGTACAAAGTTGCTCTAAGCAATCCTGTTAGAAAACATAAAACATGCGATAAAACATTTCCATAAGGTAGTGGTGTCTTCATCTCAGCCCAATAAACAATTGCAGGGAAATGTTAGAGCCACATGCTAGACAGTACTCTCAATTACCAGTATCAAAACATCAAATATGGGAATATTTTTTGGAAGACTGACAATTATTCCTGAGGCACAGATCCAGTTCCAACTTAGAGAATCAGTGCCAAGGAGCACTGAAGTTGTTCCGATTTCACATCAGGATCTAACTTACTGAGACACTTTTAGTTTTTACATTAAAGAAAGAAAGAGATTAAATCATTACATTGTATCACATTTTATTATTTATACAAATAATTAGTTTGCAGTTTTACAAACCCGAGTTTCCATGCTTCAGCTTTAGTTTGATGTATAAGACAACACTTACTGGCATTTACTCTGAGATACAAGTATTTTGCACATAGCAGTTTTGTAATGATTCTGTTCATTTGCCCATGTCACAGTTCAGTCACGATCTGATCTGAAGTCAAGCAAACTGAACAAACAGCAAGCGCTATCTCTCTTTCCCAGCCTATCTCCCTCTCTTTCTGCCTACACAAACACTCTCATTCCACCACGGACTGGTGCTTGTCAGGGAGAAACATGTGTATGCTAATTTACTGGAGCACACACTAACCATTCACAGTCCAATGAGAGAGGGCAGATAAACCAACTCATGCTCTGAGTATGCCACTTTCTGATTAGAAGAGATGAAAATGAGGACTTGAGACGATGTGCGGTAAGAATGTTGCAGGCATGCAGCCAGTTTCTCAGCACTCATAAAACTAACAATCTCAGTAGACAGCCAGATCAAGTTGGTAAGACCACAAGGGGACTGTAAGGATTGTTTAAATCTACAGGTCAACTTGAAAAACCCACCTCTTTTTCTGATGTTTAAGTTACAGTGTAGTTTACAGCTGCCAGCACGGATCAAATGTCAGGAAACCTGCGGCACGGCTGTGATTTTGGTCTATATCACACACAGGCACGTCTCAAGTTTGTCATACAGTCTTGCACATCTGTGATGCCATTTTTAGTATAACAAACCAAAATCACTGTTTCAAACTTCAACTAACTCAGTGGACAAGAATGTGGATGCTGTTGGTAGGCCAGCTCAGATTAAACCCATTTGTGCTCTTGTTAAAAGAAAGCCTTTCTAAAGACAACAAAGACAGTAAGAAAAAAAAGAAAGAAAAGAAAGCAAATGTAGTGTCTCACCTGAGGCAGTTTTTAGGCAAAATTCTTAAGGATGAAGACTGGATCAAGTTTTACAATGTGAGACCTCAACATCTGCTTTCTCTGACAGCTTAAGCCATTCATTGTATGTTCACAAAAGCAGTTTTAAAGCAGTATAGTGTATTTATGTTTTTTTTAATGTCCAGCAGGTTTAAGGAAGATATCAACCCAGTCACTTTACCAACGTAAGAAATACACTAAAATTGAGCAACATGTGGCTTTTGACAATATGACCTCAAACATACCCTTGAAACAATATTCTTCCATGCAATCCATCTAACTGTCATCTCATTAAATCAAAGCTTGTTTCCACCTGAAATTCTGCCTCTGCCACGGGGTGTTTAGATGATGACATAATTATAGGCCATAAAACAAATCACAATATTTCATTCACCAGTTTCCATAAGTCATTTCAGTCCAAAATCTTTTCTTAAAGATTTACAACCTTAAATGTATCTACTAACCTCCCACTTTATATCTCCTTTAATATGATTCTCAGCTGTCTAAGAAAAACTGGATTTGTGTGTAGAATAGGAGCCACATACAAAAAGGGATGATCTGTGATATCCAACCTTATACCTGATATGGAAAATAGTAGCAGACTGGTCTCATATAGGACCATATGAAGACTTTTTTCCTATCACATTCCAATATATACCAAGAGCAAATTCATTATTTAACCTCTTATTCAGTCACTGTATTAGGCAGATAATAATAATTTGCATGGGCATATACAATGTTTTCCTTAGACCCTTACTTTAAAAGCTAAAACTTTAAAAGTTAAACATAAAATAAATAACTTAATATTATTATTAGCTTTGGCAGTGTTAAAAAAGCCCACAAGCAGCTTCCCAGGCATGGCCTCTGATGATTTTTGCTAGCTGTAAAGCAGAGGTGTCACATGACACATGGGAGAGCCGAAGCACCGGAGGGCCGGAGGCTGTGAGAAGCACATCGTAAATCCAAGAAAGGCAGGAAATGCAACAAAAGGACAAAGTGCAACCCTCCACTCCTCCTGTAAAGGCATAACAGCTCTCCCTTCTGTCACCCCTTCACCAAATGAAATCAGCAAAATTTATTAGTGACAGGTGAATTTCTGGATTGCAGCTAGATTATGGAGTGATGTGTTACAGGCAGGGTATTGCATTACCATCTGCTTGTGTTGAGTACTTTAAAAAAAAAGGGTGAATTTCTATCCAAGGAAACTTGGCACACTGTCCATGAAAGATGAGAACGTAAGGTGGCTGCACACAATGGAATGGGTGATGTTTTTAGTTAATGCTTTATTGCAGTACATCTGAAGAAATATAAAACGTGCAAGAGACCAACAACATTTTTGTTACATTCAAAGAGGTTACAGAGGGTGAAACAAATCACATGGTGTCAGACATCTGGTGGTAATATGTCCAATAGCGCCTTTATGTGGCAAGGGACTATTTCTGTGCTCATTCCCTTTTATCCCACCGTTTTCTGAATGATGTGTAAGGCTGCTTCCAGCATCTAGTACAAAATGAAGTGAGCATCTAAATATAATACCTATAACATTAATCAAACCCAGTTATTAATTGTATTCCAGCTGCTTTTTCTACTCACAGTCTTCTCAAAATTAAGTTACAACAAGACAGTTCAATATAAGAACACAAACCTTGTATTGTTCCAGATTTCCAATTAGCAAATTAATTAGACAGGTTCATTTTAGGTCTTATGACGTGAGACTCCACAGCCAGTCTTCATTAGTGCTGATTAGTGTCACTGCCACAATAGGCCTCTCACTGAATCATAAGTAGTGGGTGATTCCCTACTGTTCCATTGCTCACGCTGCACTTAAAAAAGATGTTACAGCAAGACATCAATATTTCATTTATGCAGTAATGTGACATCATTTGAAAATGTTAAAAGCACAAAACCAGAATACCTCTTTGAATTACAATAGCTTTAATTTTTTATGCAGTTTTATTAGAGATGCTCCGTGTGGTGACAGTGAAGAGCAATTTAACGTCAGGAGTCTACCCACTAATCAGCCTTGGATTCTGCATTCACTTTGTAAGCCACGATCATCGTAGCTCAAGAGTTGGCAGTTCGTCTTGTAATCGGAAGGTTGCCGGTTCGAGCCCTGGCTTGGACAGTCTCAGTCGTTGTGTCCTTGGGCAAGACACTTCACCTACTGGTGATGGCCAGAGGGGCCAATGGTGCGATATGGCATCCTTGCTTCTGTCAGTCTGCCCCAGGGCAGCTGTGGCTACAACTGTAGCTTGCCTCCACCAGTGTGTGAATGTGAGAGTGAATGAATAGTAGAATTGTAAAGCGCTTTGTGGGTCTCGAAAACTGCTATATAAAGGTCCAGATCATGAAGTGGCATTATTATTAATGCCACTTCATGATCTGGACCAAGAGAAAATCTCTTGTATGCCTGGGTTGTGGAAACAGATGGCTTGAATATCTCCACACAAATGCAAATCACGAGCTCACAAGTTAACCAGTGTCTGAGGAATGGATTTCCATTATGACAGTGCTGATACTGTAAGATGGAGCAGGGGATTGTTGTGAGTAAATGGGGTGTGTGAATGCTGTGTCAGCGGCGATGGAATGCTGATACATAGACCCCCTCCCACGACGGATGCCCAACCACTGACACAGCTGGATTGTGCTTAAACCGATGTGTGTTTGCCACTATTGAGGACATGCAGACAGCAGAGGTGGATTAGTTATTGAGCTTTCCAAAAGAAAAAAAAACAACAAAACTGTGGGGGAAAATATGTTTTTGTTTATACAGGGCTGCTCCAATGGTTCTTTAAAAAGATAGGAAAAGCATAAAAAATAAATATAATCGTTCAAATGGAGTGAAAACAATTAGTTGCAACTCAAATATTTTTTGTTCCATTTGATAAGAACTTAAATTTATGTTAAATTTGTATAAACCATGAATCAGCAGAAACGGTAACAAAACACAGCAACAGCCACAAACCTCCACTAGCCACGTTGCCTCTGGTTCACAGTGTGACCAAAATGTGTTACAGACGGGCATAACACCACAGCGACTTAAGATTGTGCGCTCTCTGGAGGTGTGAGACCTCTATAATTACCACTTCATCAGTGAAGTGAGGGGAACGAGGGCCTCAGCAGATTTTCATCTGGGCTGGTAAACAGCTTGCTCTGTCTTTGCTGTGGTTGGACGGTGTGGGTTTGCTGCTGTCTGCCAGACAGACTGCCTGTCCTATATATGCACAGTTATGTCTGAATGCCCTACAGCATGTAGTTCAGAAAATCAAAGCAAACCTGTCTCGTCAGCAGAAAAGTTAATGAAGGAGTCGACAAATGTACCTTAAATTGAACTCGCTCTATCAAACGTGAATATTTAATGTTCATGCAAAAATGTGCAGTCATCAGTATTTCTCTTCAACAATAGCATAGACTTGCAAAACCTCAACATTAATTTCTGTTAAACCAAGAAGGCAAAGACATGAAAAGTGTGATTTTTTTTTACTTTTACCGCAACCTCAATATACTGTGCAACACAGACTTAGTAGTATTATAGTGAGAGCATAAACACAACCATGTTTCCCTTCTAATAAACACTGGATTGACAATTTCCGCAGACTGTAAATAAAACAGAAGGGCTACTATGATGTCACCCATGACTTGTTAGTTTTTTGCAGCCAGAAGTTGCCATAATTGGTTGAGCAGCTGGAATGCTAACTAAGATTAGCAAGCTATCTCCATGAATGCGCAATGTACAACATACATATCTGTTCATTAGCACAGACCAATAAAC
The DNA here is from genome assembly GCF_900408965.1 of Simochromis diagramma. NCBI lineage: Eukaryota > Metazoa > Chordata > Actinopteri > Cichliformes > Cichlidae > Simochromis > Simochromis diagramma. The sequence continues at coordinate 5,970,885 of NW_024386941.1, forward strand.
TAACAAGACAGAGTGCACCACCATGTTATTTCTCAGATAATTTAATTAAAAATGGTAAAAGGCACAAACATGAGAGGTCCAGTATAGTGTTTGCTGGCAACCAGCTGCTATAGCTACCAGTATATCAAAGCAGAAACATAGTTTTTAAAGCTATACAGCTGGGCATATAATAATGTGACTTGCTTTAAGAGCTAGTCAGAAGTGCTGTCAGTGACTTTGCTGAGCGCAAGTCCTGAAAGCTGAAGTTCTGATGGGTGAATATTTTGTGTCTTTTTAAAGGACGAAACACTGGCACCAGTTACGTGTTCAGAAAATTAGAATTAGAAATAGAATTAGAAGCGCTTTTTGTCATTATAGAATGTGTAATAAATTTGCAGATTGGTTATGCCTCAGGTGCAATGAAAAAGACAAACATACAGTCATATACAAAGAAAATGTAGAGATAAAAGTAGTAGAAATGTTAGTAGGCTTAAATAAATAAAGGTAAATACAAGGTATGGTGAGGTTATTCAAGGTTTGATGTATATGTACTCAGACTATAATAATATGTGTTATATATCTGGAAGATATATGGGTGTCCAGACTAAAGCAGAATAAGAAAGTGAAGTAAGAGCATGTGCTTTCCCCCCATTTTATATATCTCACATCCAGATGTGCAAAAGAAAAGCATCTGCGTGTGCAAACATTTCCCTATAAAATGGCTAAAGTGAAAGTGGCGTGAAAAAAGGAGGAATAAAACATCAAGGAGTGGTACCATTTGAATTTTAGCCTTTAAAGACATGCCTCAGTACTTAATGACCCTTGACCCTGAATGTTCTCAGAATCCTGTGATTTCCCTCTGGCTCATGCTTCTCTGAGCCCCATATTTATGGGCCATGTCTGATCACAGTATCCATCTGTTTTTTTCACATCTCTCTGCTGAAAAGTTTAAATTCTTCTCACATGAAGCTGTTTTTGTGAACGCATTAGAAATTCAAGGATTGGATTACTACAATAAGAAAACATTTATTTAATTATTTATTGATTTATTGTGCAGGCTTGTTTGGAAAGCAAAAGAATAACAGGCATAGAAAACACACACGTGATTATCATGTGTGCCATGTCTTGCTATAGATCCCGTTTTTACAAATACTGAGTGAATCAGGTTCATTGCATTTTAGGAACTGTAACAAGATAAATAATCCAATATCAGTACTGAGATTCCATTTGCACCCTTTCCCCTTTTGCCATCCCACTGTGCCATAAACTGACCTTCCATCGCTTTGTTTCTGACCTTGTGTATTGCGTGCGGTAATTGAGATTCCCAGCTCACGGTTATCTAATTAAAAAATGTCTGTACCTCTTAGAGCCTTGGGCAGGGAGAGAAATGGGAAAGGTGTGATGAAGAGCACAGCTTAGAGGAAGCAGTGCAGAGAATGACCAAAAAACCTGGGAAAAAAAAAAAAGAGAGAACACATCTGGGCTCCGGTACTCATTAGCACATCTAATAGTGAATTAATTAGAGTGTGAGTGTGAATAATGAAGAGTTGTTTCTTATTTGGTTCCAAATATGGAAAAAGTAAGTGATGAGGGTTGAGGAAGGTTTCTAATATTACAGCAAAGAAAAGATTTGGATCTGGTGCTCATACCATGAGATTCACTTTATTCCTTACACACAGTGAGAAATCTACAATAATTGTTCCACATATTTGCGAGCTTCTACTGCTTTGGGCTTTGTTTCTGATGACTGTGTGTCTGTGGTTAAGACTGTCTGGACTCCATCTGGCCTCTGACCCAAACCACACGATACAGTCCACTGCTCTTTATCACTCATTATTTCCCTAAAACTCAAACCAGCCCAGCATGTCGCTGTTGCCATCTATTGGATGTATCAGTTTATATCTTTGCATATGCAGCTCCAACAAAAAATCATTTATGCTAGCCACAACTAAATTTGATATTTACAATGTAGCGTAAAGCTGCACACAACGAGGTTTCATAAGTTCAGGCAAATGAAACCAGAGAATTATACCAGAGACTTATATAGGCCACATACTTTAAACTACATACAGCTAGATAATTTATCATGACAATATTGCAGGCAGTAGTATTTTTTGTCACACAAATCGACCATGTAATGGAAAAATATGGTGATAAATCAGTCAGTTTATTTACTTTTTTTGCAGAATAAACTGGAATGGTTATAAACAGTTTGCATGGAAAACATTTAGTATATCTGAAATAAATAATGCACTTTGATCAAATTTTGAGAGGCAGCCAGCTAGATTTCTGTGGATTCTGTTAGCATCCAGAGCAGAGTAAATCAGCCATAAATCCTATAATCTGCCTCATAAATCACAAGGATGAGGCTGTGACAGAAGCAGAACCGAAACCTCAGCAAACAGCATAAAGCTGGTGGTCCATTTGTGGACTTGTTCATCTAAGGGTTCACCAAAGCTCATGTTTATCCATGAATACTGTAAATATACTGTATCAGTTATAAATAATTATGTCATATCTGCTTGGAACAATAGAGCTAACCCACTCCTGAGTTGTCTTCTTGACAAGCAGAATGTTGTAAAAACTAAAAGTTACACATAGAGATGGTGCATCTGAGGTGTGTGGAGACAACTTGATGCTAAAAACAGAAAATGTAATATTTTATTTATTAACTGCATGCACTCATACCTGCACACCAGTTTTATGGATTCTGCTTTGAGTTCATGCGCTGGCCAATGTGTAAGATCATGAGAGGGTGTGACATGAAAATACAAAAAACCCACTGTGTGCTGACATTAGCTGTAAAAGTACACGTTACTCTTCCAGCGAGCGGAGCTCTGCCTGCACACTCTTAGCAGAGATTTAGTCTCGGATAGCAAATATTAGCTAGTGACATTATTACTTATATCAGCAGAATTCACTTATGCATATCTCTTTATGCTTTGTGTGCTGCTAAATGAAACTTGCATGCAGCAGTCTGCATGCCACATTCAGTATCCAGGAGATGAGTTGGATAAACTCATGAACATTTTATGAGTAACATTTCCCCATTTTCGTGGTTTTTAGAGATTAAACAATTTTTTTTCTGTACAGTGGATAAGGTGACAAGATAAGGCGACTCTAAGGTGACAGCCTGCCACAACAGAAAGGTTAAATGATTCTATCACCACATGGGCTTGGATGCAATACAGATGAATATTATTGTGGAGACATAAACCCCTGCATTAGCTCATTTGTTGACCATTTTCAATGGCAGCAAGCTATAAACACTAAAAAACTGACGTGTTATCACTGGCAAACAGCTGTGTATTTACATATCTAGCAGACATAGAGGAACATCTGTGTTCATTTTGATTTGTAATACAAAAACCTTTTAGACATCTGTTAATGCAAAATATGAGGAAAATGCATTAAAAGAAAAACACATAAAATTTGATCACGTCCTATTGCATTGATAAAACTACATTAACACTTTAAGTAGTCCTTAGAATGCAAATAAAACAAGAAAAATATAAAAATGTAGCATATTGTCAATCATTATAACCCTTTATTGCTATATTTTGAGTCATGTTTTATTGTAATAACCACACATCCTGTTAAATAGATAATTAACTGGTAAACCAGCTTGGTTCACACAGGGGGCTATAGCCTAATTCACCCAGCATTGGAGTGACACAGACGTGACACAGACGTCTATGTCACAGACATCTTGGAGTTTGTGAGGCTTCACTCAGAACTAACAGAACCATACACTGCATATAAAACATGAATATGACTTATTAGTTTGTGAAGTTCTTGCTGGAAAGTTTGCCTGGGTTCTTCTTAAAGTCTCATTATACCTGCTGTGTGGGATCTGATGAAGAGCACTGTATGACAAAGATGATGTCAAACTGACATCACAATCTGCTGTCACGAGCTGCCCTTTCTGCTTGTGCTGTACCTCTCGATTTTTGTGACCTGGCTTGTTGTGCCCCCGCTGCTCAAGCTGGGTTGAAGCACAGGTGTATGACTGTGTCCATTTTTACTGTTGTTTTAATGGCGTATCAGAAGCTTAGAGATTCACAGATTATACGGAGAGAGATATTTCAACCATTTCCAAAGATAACATTTTGCAGGGACAAAAAGTAATTTCGAGATTACAATAATAAAGACTATCACTGCCAGGGTACATTTACTATACACCCTCCACAATTCTCACTGTGTTGCCCAAACACAAAAAACACATCAGCACTACTGCTGTTGGTCAGACAGATACACATATTAAGGAGTTAATTTCCCACATTTGTAAACTGAGCATATACAAAGTTGTTCAGTTTATATGTTTTAAATGGTTCAACAGTCTTTTCCCCACTCTTTATCATTTTCTCCAAACACACAGGGACATCTTTCAGTGACAAACAAATACACAAAAAAACCCCAAGGAGTTGTGATCAACCAACATCTGTGCAACCACACAGTTTCATTAACTCTAATTTAAAACTCAAAACCAACAGACATAAATACCTCACTCGACCTTCTCCTTTTTTCTCTCATTTTGAGATGAAGATGGATTGCAATAGCTGAGTCTCACATGTACATTCATCTCTTCAAAAACAGCTTGCCTGCAAGCGTGAACCTGTGTACACTTCCACCTGGGCATGTCCTTTTTGTCCACTATGTTCACAAATGTCAACATGAAACTGTAGCGAGATATATTAAATTTAACATGAACTGCCCCCTGCAGGCCATTAGAAAAAATGCGGGTTCAAAACACTGCCGGGGTGATTTCTTTGTTCAGACCCAAAAGCTATGTCCATCTTTTGTGTACAGTCTGTGGTTGGAGATGATGATTGACAGCAGGTGACAAAAGAGTAACAAGTCTGAGTGGATGCTGCAAGTTTGTTTGATAAACACTGAAGCATGGAAATATTTCTTATCTCTTATTATATCTAAAATAGAATTATGAACATGGGCATGAGCAACCAGCTTAAATAACAACCTAGAAACTCTGAACTAAAATTACTTGAAATTTGAAAGTGAAAATGTATTCTAGTCATAAACCAGTCAGACAATACACACCTGTATTTCCCTGCGGATGTTAACTGAGTGAAACTGCATAACTGCATATTAATGTGTATGAGCGTGCTTCTGTCTCTAGATACACAGAAGTTGTTTCGAGCTTAAAAAAAGCACAGCTTTAGAGCACAAACTTGCTGTGGCTGCTGTAAAAAGGCAAATTATCAGTAAATTTGATTGACAGGGAGACTGCATAACAGAAACAAAGCTTAAGCAATAATTTGTACAATTTGCAGAAACAGTCTTTTCTATATTTTCTGGGTAAAAATGTTTCACTTATTCAAGATGATATATTTTATAGAGAGCACACTGTGTGCAGAAGTGCTTCCCAGAGTGGTGTAGGTTTTTGAGAGTCTCGTACCTTTTTGTATTTACATTTCACTTCCAACTTTTAGTCTCAGTGTAGGTTTCCAAACCAAAAGCCAAACATTTCTTTCAGTTTGCCATTCACTAAAAAAGAAAGAGGGTTCTTGTAAAAAATACTCTACTAGTGATCTGGTGACTGAGACTACTAATGCACTTTACAGGATTTCCAATTCCTTTGTCAAGTAACTAAATATAACACCAAACGCAACACTTCCAGTGTCATTGCCATCTAAAACTGTTAACAATATCAATTTTCATGCCAACTTGAGACCAGCTCTGTCTCCTTGGGAAGGCAGTGACCTCCTCTAGGCTGACTTAGTGTCTTTTCCATCCCATTCCAGTCATTTAATCTTGGAACAGTATCAAGATAGCGATCTCCCTTTAACCTCCACAGAGGGGACAGACACAGACACAAAGGGACATACCCTCCACTTCATCACTCAGAGTCAAGCAGTGGTGGCATGCCAAACAATCCTATTAGCCAGCAGCCAAAAGCCGGGGACAGCAGCAATGTCCTGAAACAACCGCAGCTCTCATTTGAACATTCTCTCTCCTCCCAACATCCATGCACTCATGTGTCAGCATATATAATGAAGTCGGAGCTACTCTCAGCTTTTACTCTGAGGAAATAGGCAGCTCTATCACTCTGAGTAGCTTTTTACAACTCCACACTGATCAATTAATGACTACGAATGAGACCCGGAGAGATATTCATACAGGAATATTAGAGTAATGCTGAGCGAAAGAAGGACACATGGAACAGGATAATAAACTATGGATTGCAACTCATAGTAAATTCAAAAGCAGAAAGGCACTTTGCAGTCACGTACATATTGATACCTCTTAAAGCTGGCAACACATGCCAAGCTTGCTGGACTCATATAAGTGAGTTATTTCACTCTCATATCCAGGTGCCTGTCACAGAGAAATGAGCTGAGACTCAAACAGCAACCAGAGCAATCAAAGTGGCACACAGTGCTTAGTGCTTCCCAGCTCGTACGTCACAAGTCCCAACAGTGTAAAGAGCAGTAAAAAAACAGCCAGAAAAGAAATGCTGTTGGACACCCTTGCAAAAGAGGAAAAGGAAAGACAAGAAAGAACAAGTAGAGAAAATCTGATGCAGTAAAGGAAGGAGGAGTTACTCACGGCTCCTGTCACCTTTCCACCTCCAGCTTCCTTTGTACTTCCCTGAGCCATCTGCTGGTGCACAGACTCCACTCAACACCTCCACCAGCACCACCAACAAGAGAAGAGGCAGCTGCCCGGTGGCCATGCGCGTCTCTGAAGCTTGCATCAGGGCTACAGCAAAGAGTCAAGGGCCATGGGGAGTGCTGTCCCACTCTCAGACATATTTCACACAGCTGTTTGGTTTGAGAACACCTCCTCCCCGGCTTCCCCTGGAGCGTTATTCTCAGGTCACAACAGTGAAGCCCCAGAAAGGGTCACACAATCACAGCAGAAACCACTCCTCCTCCTTTCCTTGGAAAGATCCTTTTGAAAGAAATAGCCTCACAGACTAACTGTAATCCCAGCATTGATAGGAAGTGAAAGTAAACCTAGAATTTTGGAACTTTGTAAGTTTTTTCTGTCTTTGCACTATTTTTCTGTGCCTCAGAGTTAAGAAGCTATCTGTTGCAGTCCTGGTCAAAGCAGAAGAATGAGCTAGAAACTGTTGAAACAGCAATAAATCCCCTTCATAAACATACATAGCACAAGAAAAAGCAAATGTTTCACCCTCTTGCAAAGCTGAAGTTGTCACACTGATGGTGACACATCCGACAGCAGCTCACGCTTGTCACCCACACCAGGTAGTAGCTGAGTGAGTCCAGGACTGTGTGCAAATGCATGTGTGTCCTCCCCCTCTCTCTTCATCCACCAACCACAGGTCTCAGATCACAAGAGGCAGTGTTGATATATAAAAAAAAAAAGAATAAATCACAGAGATAGTCACTTCAGAGCAGCCTTGACTTTGTAAACAGAGCGTCTGAGAGAGGGAGAGAGAGCACATCCACAGAGCAAGTGAGGAGGGAGGGCAATGGAAGGAGAGAGAGACACTGAGTGAGGGGGGGTGTGTGAATAGCAATTTCACAAGTGCAATGGCGCTCTTGTATCCATATCCATGATGCTCATTCATGAGCGGATTTTCAACGTGGCCAGATTGATTGAGCTAACTGGTTATAACATGTGGCAAACATGTTACTAGAACAAGATCACAGAAGACTAATGCCTTGCAACAAACAAGACAACTCTAGGACCTGTATGCAAATAATCAACCGACACGGCTGTTTAAATAAGTAAACAAACCTGCATGACAGCCTGTGTTAGTGTGTGTGACAGTAAGTCTATAATTCAAATTATTACAAAAGTCTGGAAAGGAAGTCGGAACAATATCACTCCTGTGAAACCGATTAAAAAGTTATTATGACACAATAAACGTAAGCTTGTTTCACTGTCAAAGAATCAGTTTCCCATCATTGAATCAAACTGATGAGTTGTTCAAGTTTAAACAAGTTTAGGCTGGTTTGGATATATATTAATAGACCTAATAATTTAAGATGAATTTTGTATGAAAAAAGCAATTAGAGTTATAGAGGCTTGATTTGCAAGATGTTTGTACCTCTAAAGTCTTCATTCAGGAAAAAAGAACAACATTATTCCACTAAATTACCATGCTTCTTTATTTGAAGTGTAGTAAATACCCTATATTTTGTATATCTTATTAAAAATATATGCAATACACCACACACATACACACATTTGCAAACACATACACGCATTGCAAAAGACTATTTTTATAAAACACAAGCTCAGCAAGTCTGAGTTTCAAGTTACACTGCCCGTTTCCTCCCGCTGCCCCAGCTGTCAGGAGGCAGGTGAACACAGGTTAACGTGAGAATCTGGAAGTGTCAGCAGCACCTCCCCCTCTGCCCACTCCCCACGTCTCTTTCACATGCCCTTCATTACTGCTGTGTAATTGCCAAGTGTAAAATACTACACAAAAGCAGCCAAGTCCAAAGTATTTCAAGTATGGGAGGTGAATCTAAAGATAATAACAAATGTGTATACTGACTTTACTATAAAATTGATTCTACATATTGAGTTCCTAATTTAAGTCTAGTCACTTGATGTTCTAACCTAATTGAATAGTATGGACAATGCCTTACAAAACCATGCCTATTTGTCAGTCATGTAATCCTGATGTAGTGGTCCTTAAGGATCACGCTGCTGGAGATGTAATTAATCACGTTCCATTGGGCACTGATGGAAGTCTGATTAAAACAGCTCTCTAATGATTAGGCCTCTGGAATAATTACCACTGCAGTGACGACAGGCCACTTCAACCCCTCGGGGTGCCAATCTAGCTCTCCCACTACCTGCGAAATGTCACTGCTAATGCCAACAGCACAGACGCTTAGACAATGCAATGCTAATTCTACTCATGAAGAATAAATGGTGTGACAAGTTACAACAGAGGCAGCATTTGCAAACTGTCCGCCTGGTTGCCTAACATGTATAAGGTGTATCTTTGTTTATATGCAGTGTGAAAAAAACTGTTTCGCCTTATGTTTACTCAGAGTATGCCTAATGAAAACATATAAATAACCCTCTCTGACAGGTTTTAAAGAACGGATTTATTAATAAAAGATTCTAATGCAAACTCTTAGCATGGCTTTTATGGACTCCAGTCGATTTTCTTTTCATGTGTGCTATGAAAATGTGACAAACAAAGGGGGTAAAAATTAGTGTTCGCACAAAGAGGGAGAGAGATGAGGGGATTTATTGTACTGTCTTAAGCAACTCCTTGTTTCTTTAGATCCTGCTTTGAAGGACCCACACTTTATTGTAATTTTTTTTTAAGTGTGTCTTCCTGTCTTCCAAACAGTTCTCCAGGTGTTTCAAAGCTTTTCTTTGGACATTGGCTGGTTTTTCATTCATTTTCAGTCCAGTTCTTGTATCTGATTATGTTTAAAGGATTTGTTTGTTTGTTTCTTTGTTAATTTAACACTGACCCGTGAATTGGAAATGAATTACTATTGTGTGTACATATAAAAAAAAACTTAGCAATGCAGTGTGGACAGCACGGTGGCATGGTGGTTAGCACTGTTGCCTCACTGCAAGAAGGTCCAGAGTTCTGTCTATCATCAGGCCGTGGCCTTTCTGTGTGGAGTTTGCATGTTCTCCCCATGTTTGAGTGGGTTCTCTCTGGATACTCCGGCTTCCTCCCACAGTCAAAAGACATGCAGTTCGTTGGGTTAGGTGAATTGGTAACTGTAAACTGTCCATAGGTGTGAATGTAAGTGCGAATGGTTGTATGTCTCTCTTGTTAGGTCTGCGGCAGACTGGCCAGGGTATACCCTGCTTTTCGCCCTGTGACAGACTGGGATACGCTCCAGCCCCCCTGCGACCCTGAAAGGATAAGCGTAAGAGAATGGATGGATGGGGTCTTGAGGCATTGTGTTACTGCTTTTTGCACATCATTAGTTCCATCATTTTTTCTTTAGCTGAATCTACAGAAAAGAGAAGACAGTTTGACCAAGGCGATTCACTATTAGCCAAGAATTTGTCGGAATTTAGCAATTAATGTGCCATGTCCTTAAAAAATCTGAAGAAACTGTACAAGTGGAGAACAAAAGAAGTAGTATCAAGCCTGAAAGACTATCTACAGCAGATCAACAGTATCTGATGAGTCCTGATGTGTCCTTACACAATCAAAATATCTTTTCTATCTCTTAAAGAATGCTGTTTTAAAGAAAGAGCTTAAAGATGTCAGACTCACCACAGTAATAAACAGTTAGGTCCACATATATTTGAACACTGACACAAGTTTTTTTTTTTTTTTTTTACCTGTTTACTGAAAGATATTGTAATTATAGTGTTGTGGACATGGACATAATGTGTAGTCTCTTAGTTTTCATTAGTGGGTAACCACATTCAAATTGGGTGTAGGGCTTAGAAGTTTCAGCTCCTTAACATGTGCCACCCTCTTTTTAAAGGCAACAAAAGTAATTTTGGACAATTGACTAAAAGGCTATTTCATGGCTGTGAAGAAACAACATGGGGTCAAAGGAGCTCTCCATGCAGGTGAAACAAGCTATCCTTAAACTGTGAAAACAGAAAAAAAAAAACATCTGAGAAATTGCTACAGTATTAGGAGTGGCAAAATCTACAGTGTGGTACTTCCTGAGAAAGAAAGAAAGCACTGGTGAACTCAGCTACGCAAAACGACACGGAAGTCCATGGAAGACAACGGTGGTGGATGCTCAAAAAAAAAAAAAAAAAAAGATATGCATATCACATCACCAGCATAGCTGTACCAGGAAATCTAACCTGGTTTGTGAAAATTTAGCTGTAATACCATTGAAGTTGACTGTTGTAGTATATTGTTTGTTAACTTGTTTGTAGATTTTTATTTGATTTTCTTTATAATTAGAATGAACTGTAAGATAAAACAATATCATCTATGCATTATTATGTAGCTTTTGGTTTAAAATAAAAAATGTGCAGCTTTCAAAATAACTTTAAAAAAAGACAAATAAACACTTCAGTTCTCACAAAGAAACTGACAGATTATTGTGCAAGGTTACACCATCTGCTATTTTGTTTTATTTAAACTTTTGTCTCACCTCCACATGCTATTATATCTCTCAGGTTTCACATGCTCTGTGTGTACTTCTTCCTTTTTTAAATGCTGGTTTATGTGTAGGAAAAGGTATACCCATTGTTTTTGCCTGTGTATGTTGTTTATACATAAAATTCTATATCTCTTAATGCTGTATGGTACAAAACAACCTTTCTTGTGCCTCCACAATACAATAAGACTGTTATGTATTGGATCTTTCAAAATTTACCTCCATTTTCTTACTGCCTGAGGTCAGAGGTCATACATATTTGCATGTGTGGGTTCTAACAGAGAAAAACCTTTGCCTATAGGGAGTTACAAAAGCTGCCATATACAAAGTCACAACCATAAAGTGTCTATAAAAGTCCAGGGCCAACAGTGCTATGTAACACTGATAAAAAACAACAACAACATTTATCTCTCTTTTCTACCTCCACTGCAAGTCTGCACATAAGGTTTGGATGGACAATTAAACTGAGAGCTATTACATCAACAACCTAAGACCTCGGTCCTAGGCAACAACATCAGACTCCACCCCACCATAACCTGAGATGAAGAGGAGATGAGAGGAGCCACAGAGTGATTTAGCTTCAAGGTTAAACCACTGCAATGTGCTCTTTACTGGGACCTTTTCCAGAAATCTCCAGAGACTTCATTCAGTGCAGCAGACTACACTCAAATCACACCTCAGATTAAATAGCTACCCCCAGGACTAGGGAGGGTGAAAAAAGTATTAAATGTTTCATATTGAAATTCTATTTCCAAAAAAAAAACCCGTCCAACATCCAGAAAAGTTGGTGAAAAATAGATACAAAAGGGTGGAACTTCTCCCAAGTGATGAGTTTGGGACATTGCAAATGCATTATGAATGCTAACAAAATATAAATGCTTTGGACAAACATATGCTAAAAAACTCTTTAGTCCCTAGGGAAGGGTTTGTTTATTTCAGCAAGAAAATGCACAACCACATTCTGCATATTTTACAACTGCATGTCTCTATAGTCAAAGCAGGCCTTTGACTATAGAGCCTGAGACGTCTCCTATTGAAAATGTTCAAAAACAAACAAAAATTACAAAGTCTCAAAGAGGTGATGCAAGATGGCCCTGACTTCACTTTTTTTTTTTTTTAAATTTTGCATCAAATGCCATACACTGTGAAATAATTTTCAAAAAACAGTGAAATGTATTATTTTCATCATTTGATATGTTGTGTAGAATTGTAAATTATTAGTTAGGAGTTGTTTTTTCTTTTAAGACAGTGGGGGTTTTTTCAGCCAGAATCATAAGCTGAATGCACTATGCCCAACATATTTGATTTTCCATTGGTTTACTCACTATTTTCTTGGTAAATGTCGGATATAACAAGATTATTGGATGGCACTATTCAAAGCATGCATCACATGACCACAGCTCAGCCTCTATAAAATATAGTCTTGAAAATTAGATCGGCATCTTGTGCCTCCCCCCCTTGTGCAAGTAGGGTGTTTATGATGCTTCCTTTCTGGCTCCTCTTAGTTCTGGCAATGTGATGTGACAGCAGGGTTGATGGGTGGTACAAAGACTCCCACCAGAGATGAACAGACAAATGACTGGACATTAGCACACAGCTTGCAACACAGCAAGATACTGATTGGGAGGTGGGCGGGGAAAGTGACTCTCTCCCTCTTTTACCAGCATGTAGCCTCAACCATTGTGAAGTGAATGCCTGCAGGGGTGATTACAGGGCCGGTTTTCCCTGCTATCTTAGTGTGGACTTTTAGAAGTTAAAAACAAATAAATAAATACATGGACAACACGGACAGTGGAAAAAGCCCAGAGATCAGAAAAACAGGCTAAGTAGAAAAACCTTTGGGCAACTGCAGACTTGCATCTATTTTTTTTTTTAACATGTTGGCTGACTAAGAAGAGGTTATACAGGATAGGTTTGGGAAACTTTTGAAGGGTATTTCTCTGCCTGTCATAAATATTGCAAAGATAGTCTACAAGCTATGAGTCAAGCTAGGGTAAAGATAACTTGGCTTACACACAGACACACTTGTTTAAAGTATGGTTTGGTGTGGGGTGATACAAACATTCATTCAGACACTGGTTGCTGATAATCCAGCTGCCAACGTGCATTTGAGTGCACCAAGAAAAGCTTGCCTACCCAACAGCCACTTAGCTTAGCGCAAAGCCTCAAAAGATGGATTACTTTAAACTGAATTTTTCTCCACACTTTAAGCAGAAGTTGAATATTGGCTGTTCCATATCAACGTTTTGTCTTCAAGGGTGATATCAGTTTTTTTACCCAGCACGGGGAAACACAGCAAACAATGAAATTCCCAAAATGTGAAACCATTACTAGTGAGTGAGTAGATAAAATGTAACACCTTTACCAAACTTACCAAACAAATTTGACTATTTAATAACTGCTTCATCTAAAGTATATACTAAGCTCATCAAAGTAATAACATTCAACTTTATAAACTAAAGAATAATTTTAATAATTTTTCTTTCACAACTTTAAAATATAATAACTTAAATATAACTTTTTTTCCCCAAAACTTGATTAGGATTTTAATTACAGTGGAGGATGGCAGCTGGAGCTTAAATTAGCCATCGTGATGCTGTAGAGTAATACTGTATGATGACAGAAGGGTTCCTAGTGATTCATGTTTCATTAGTGTCTCAACCTCAAGAATAAAAAATCAGTACCCATCCACATTTAAAGGGACGGGAGTGTCGACCCAAGGTAAGAGTTACAGCACAGCACGGTGACATCTAATCTACAGGCTGTAAATATAGTTCACAACCTGGATGTGCTGTGGTGTTCCAGTATGTAGGCACGCTCTTTGGAAGACTGCAGCAATACTGTACTGCTGTTGGAAACACATGTGCTGCACAGCAAAGCCCTGATGTTTCTCAGTGATTTATGTCAACCATGCATGGAGGATGATAAACAGGACCACACCCAGCATTCCCTGCATGATCATGATGATGGCCCCACTCAATCAACACCACTGTCCCACCCACACCTCCATCCTTCAATCTGTCTTCTCCAATACAAATATATCACCTGCCTCTCCAGTGCAACTCTCCAATCAATGAGAAGTCACAAGAGGAACCTGGCTGAAGGTTAATGTGTGCAGGGGAAAACACACGTGATTACTTACAAAGATGCAAAGGGGAAGAAACTGCTTCTAGACAGTTGCTTAGTTACAAAACTCAAGTTTTACAAAATGTTTTCAGTCTTTAATGTTCATTTGTTCATTTTTTCTCACCTGTACGCTTCCCATGTTACCATTCAAATAATGCAGTGTGTAAGTTGAAATCATGTCTGAATGCGTTACTATCATTCAATCTCTAAATGTGATCAATTAAAAATGATTAAATATGATTAATGATTGCAGCAGTCAAACTAAAAAAAAAGAAAACAGTACAACAATTTTCTCAAATTGTGTGTTAAATGAAGCTGGCTGACATTAGCATTCAAGAAGAAGGCAGAATGAATGAGTTCAAAATACTTCTGTTTATGTCAGATGATTTTATGGTGCCACACTGCTCCACTAACATCTGCCATTTTATAGAGACAAATAGGGTGAATGTCATTTGCCTCCCCTACCTCCACCCAAGTGTCCTGGTTTCATTTCCTGTAATGGCTGTTGTCAGCAGTCTCACCTTGCAGAGAGATTCCAGCCCGCAGCACTATCGTCCAGATCGTAGAACGCACTGTGATTTACAGCTGCTGTGGCTGCAGGGCCATCTGGACCATAACCACTCCTGAACACTCAGCATTAGGCTCTACATCTCTCTCTCCTTAGCGCTCTCTTGGTGCATGCTGCGTGCTTTCGGTATAAATCTTCTTCTCTTGCATATATACATATTCCCTGCTCTTTCTTCATCCAGATGCAAACTTTCTACCTGGACACCCTCTCTCTTTCATCTTTGGATGACATACATGCGTACATCTGCTCCATATAGACGCATTCATGCTTGCTTTCTCCAATGTCACTGGGTTTTGAGGCATCTCAAATTATAAATTGCTACTGTTAAAACAAAAACAACCAGGAAAACGGCATGCAAAACCTTTTATTATAATTATAGAAGACCAAAAAAGCAGTGTAGATTATATTACTGAGTAGCACACCCTATACCATCTAATCTAATCTAGTCTTTTTCTCTTTACTGTAAACATGTTCACAGGAACAGGTTCACAATTACAGCAAGGGTAAAAATGTGCTTTTGCTTGCAAAAAATCAGCTAACAGGTGCCTGCATTGCATTTAATGATGTCTAATTAAGAAAAAACACACAATATCAATGCTGAAGCTGCACTTAAGGTTTGCTGGCTTCCTCTCAAGTGCATAGGTGATAATCACAAAACCTACAGCGTAAATGTGCACCATTCATGATTATGGGGTTGTCATAAATGTGTACCTGCATCTTTTACTGCCCTGTTCCTCTGATTCGGTGTCTCTCAAAGGGCTCCTGCAGCAGTATGCGCTCGCTGAGCTGTGTGATGAGACCCAGTTGAAACATCTGGTGTCATATAAAAGGTGTTAGAGCATTAAGAGCAGAGGCATACCAGCTTCAAAATAGCTGCAGATGTAAGAAGGTGCAGCTGAGGTCAGCTGCTGCAATGTACCTATTGTCCAGGAGGAGGCAGTGTTGGGTTTGACATCAATATCAATCTGAGCCACCACTGAAAGTGATTCCACCCCAGGGAGGTCAGGGACACCTGAGGAAAATCAGGGTTTTGGTGTTGATGTGACACCTAGCAGCCAGGCCTGAATTAGAACCATTTAGAAAACATTTCTCATTCAGCCACCCTCAATCTAAACGATAACTTACATGACAGACTGATTGGAATAAATAATTGTCAGTTAATTTATTTAACCTTATATCCTTTCAAGGACAAGCCCTTGTACTGCTCAGGCTGATGGGAAAATCATGTGACATCCAGAGGAGTGATCTGATTTTGGTAGTTTACTCAAGGAATGTGACATTTTTCATCTAGTTGAAAAAGGAAATGGGTTTAACAGAAAATATGCAAATTTCTTTTCTGTGGGCTACATAATATACCCGATAGAGTAATTTTAAAATGCCAGCTAATTTTAAAGTCTATTTTCAGTATAAATTCTTTTTCTGCTTATAAAGAGCTCTTGATTACTTTGGGTCCTACGTGGGTTTAAATTTCATTCTCAGCTCTCAATATCAGCAGAAAATACGTGTGTGTATTCCTGTAACTAGGTGCAGGACGTATACCCTATCCCATAAGTGTGCATCGTTTATATTAAATTTGTGCATCACAGAGGAGCACTGCAAATAAAATGGGATCTCACTCTGTTTTGTGCTAAAAACCAATCTCTGCAGAAGCTGTGCACATAAAACATTTACCCTTTAAAACTGCACAGAAGAGTCTCGGATATAAAGTAAAATTCTAAAGTTATATTTATTTGTGAATCAAATTTTAGTACCTGCTGTTGTGTGAAGGCAACCCGGGTGAAGCAGAAGATAATGGGAGAGATATGAGAAATACAGCCTCTGACCACAAGGTGGCAGTCTAAACCAAGATATACTTGGAATCATGACTGGAGGCTCTGAACGGATCTGTTCATGCTGTGGAGATATTTCTTATATCAAACAGCGCTTTTTGTGGACCTCAGTTCACACTAAGACTTCTTTAAATCTTTCAGTTCAAAACAGATCGATGTTCTTCAAAAAAACAAAATAGACCTACAATTAAAAACATTTTTGTTAATGGTACCACAGCCCGTCACTGAGGAAAACTATGATAACAACATATGCAGAAAGTATAAATGTATATGCATCTTTGACTTGTTCCTTGCAGTTTCACATCATTATATTTGTGTTCTCTTCTCTTTGGAAAGTTTGATGTTTTTTATTTAACTTCCCCCCCCCCATTTTTATTTACCTTCTTCAAAAATCCAAAGTCCTTTACTTTTAGATTGCTGTGTTTTGTGTGACGTTTTCTTTTCTTCCAAAAGAGGGCAGTAGAGTCTCATATTGTGAGACTGACAGGGCCAGCACTAAAGCTCTGATTGTTCATGCTATAGTTTCCTCGAGCCTATGCTCGTCACGCTGTTTCATCGGGACTAATTAAAGTGTCCTTCATCAAAAGCAAAATGTTAATGATTTGCTCCCAAATTGGTACTAAAATGGCTGCACTGGGTAAGTGTTCACTAATTGTTCAAAGTACACACACACACACCTACCTGAAGTATATGCTGACATACTGCTCACATTAAATACTCAAGTTTCTCTCTCATTTCTCTTTCCCCTTGAGAGCCCACTATAGGGTTTATTTTTCCACTCTTGCACTGTTCCCCCTTTCTATCTGGATGAATTGACACACCAATAAGCCTTTAATCCCTTTAATATAAACTTAACAGAATGATTTCTTGTGGCATAAAATAAACAGAGAGTGTGTAAACAGATCTTCTCCCAGGATACGTTTAGTTCGGCTACATACAGCGGATTAACTTGAGAAGTAAGCCTGCAAGTTATTTTAAGAGAAAAAAAAAGAATGGAAGTGTGGAGAATAGCACTGAATGTCACAATAAGTCCTGTGCAGAAAGGAGTTAGGCAACACATGAGGAGAATAATCATATGGAGATGATGGTGGTGGTGGCTCTGTGATTAATGGGCCCATTTTCTTTGCACAGCTTGGATAGTGGGCCTACTTGGCCCCATTAGGAAGAAGCCTAAAGCCACCCGGTTCTGCTGCATGCCATTCATCAGAAAAATATGAGCAACACAAATGGTTTTGCCCCAAAACCCATGAAATATGCACTGTAAAATTCCCAGAAACACATTCCTAAATTCCTTTTATCCTACTTTGGGTTATGATCTATATAGGAGAATACCTGTGTCAGAGGTCTTCAGTAGTCAGTGAGATGCGCCAAGAGAGGCATAGCTAAGGTTTTTTTTTTCTTTTCTGCTGTGCAGAATTGGAGGCAGAAACTTGTCCTTGTGTATTTTCTTCCTTATTTGATGGACTACAGGGAGCAAAAGTGCCAAATACTGGCCATACAAGCACAGAGACATGCCAGTCCCCCCTTTTAGAGCAATATGCAAATCCACTGTTAAATTTCATTTTTCTAATCCCTTTAATCAGAAACGGGGGAATAAAGCCAGCTGGTAGGAACCCATGTTAAGATGTAATTAAGCATCTGATTGAATTTCAGTGCATACCAGAGTGTGTGTGCCAAGGCGAGAGCAGGAGTAGGAGGAGGGGGTAGAAGATGGACGGGGGGGGAGGGATGGGCACTTGTACACCAGATTGAGTGTGCGGGCTGGTGGGGGGGACACATTGCCCAGCGACAGGGGACCTAGAGCTCGTGGTGGGCTTGGTATTTTCCAGCACGCTCCACTGCATGAGTGAACAGTGATCAGAGGCACATTTTTATACATTACTACAACGGCTCCCATGTCAATCATCTCCCTGCTGGCACTGGAATGGTTTTCTCCTGCTTGAAAGTCAACAAAGTTTCCAGAAAACAGACACAAACTGCATCACTACATGTCGTTCCCATTAGCAAATATGTGAAGGAAAGTAGCGCACGGGTTATTTGCCTGTTAAGTAAACTTCAGCACGGCCTTTTACTCTTCCATCTCATTCGCTCTGGTTTTGTTATCGCCACACAGTATTCTTTTGGGGTCAAAGATAATCCATGCTCACCTTGGTAGCAACCAAATATGTGACCCAATTCATGTGCAGTCAATAAAGGCAAATGTAGGAGTGAAGAGAAAATAAAAGAAACGAAAAAACATGTGAGCATACACACACGAGAGCCTCTAATGAAATTCATTCACTCAAAATGTATTCGCTCCCAGACAGAGACAATATAAAGTCTGGAACGGGGAGAGGGAAGAGCTGTCACTCTAGTTTAGTTAAGCTTGGATATAGAAAAGATCCATTACTGAGACCTTTCATCACCAAATGATGCATAATACCTGTGGGGCTCTGAGGCAGACCCTGACAAGGGGAGGGTGGTGGGCCACGAAGAACAAAAAAGCAGACAGAGACAGGTGACAGAAGTTGACAGGTCATCATGTGTGTGCCCTCCCACTGTCCTTTCCCAGTCCTCCTTCACCCCTGCTCCGTACTATGGCTGTCAGCACCCAAGGCCCATCTGCCGAACAAGCTGCCTCTGACAAACAGAGTTAAATGAGACCCAGACTACACCACCCTGACCTCTGCTACCCCAATTACACATAACTAGTCAACAATATTATGCAGATATTATGCAGGCATCATTTGCCAGCAGATAACCAATTTTAAACTGATACACGAGCTTAAGAAGTCCAGATTGATCTCAAATGTCCCCGAATAATGGCTAAGTGCTTAAAAGCATTCATTCAAACTACATTGTCTCAGTCTACAGCACGACAGCATCACCCTCATCTGGTATGGACTCTGTGAAATGAACAAGTTCCAATATTCAGTCTCTTATTCATTCTTACACTTGGATTTTTCACAGCAGTTCAACAACATCTCGGAGTAATTTCCTTTGTAGTAATGTGTGTAACATTCAAAGCTGACAGGGAAAATCCTTTTTTTTCCTTCTGTTGTCAAGCTTCACATTAAATCTGTAGTTGTGATAACTATAGATAGCTCTTTGTCTACAAGCCACAAAAAGAAGTAGAACTGTTATGTGTTTGTTTACAATTCATTGTTAGAGATCCACGGCTTCTTTCAGGGAGACAAAAGGACAGAGGTAAGCACTAGTTCAGTGAAAGGTGATGTATGATCAAACGTGAAAGCAGTATTGATTTTCCTGAATTGTGTTTGCTCCGTTTGCCACTATTAAATATGGATTCTGCGTGACTGCCAACTTGACTTTGTCTTGAAATTGACACTCTCTCTATAAAGGGCTATAGCTTTTTCAATAAAGTGTGTCAAGAGAGACAGAGCCAGAGATGCCACGTTGGACTTGATTCAATGCCACAGCTGGGCTCAGGTTTAAAACAGCCCAACCAATGGTAAGACAGGGAGCAGCCACATAAGAAAGCAACTGATGTTGGATGCTCCTCTAAAAACAGTAGTGTCTAAAATTTGATACTGATTTCAATGCATTGCATTTATTGCCCAGGTGCACATGTTATTTATTTTCACAGAGGTTCTAGATGTAACAGCTCCAAAAACAACCACACAGGGCCATGTGACAAACTGAAGAAGACCAAGCTTCGTAAAGCTGTGCCATGATGCTGCCCTGGTTCCCCTAGGGTGGTGAAACTGTGTCTCCATTTCCCACCCACTCCATAGTTACTGTAGCTAAACTTCAGTGTTCAAGATGGTTATGTGCTGTCAAAGGAGAGCAGGAAAATGATTATGAAGTTGATTGGGCAGTTGTGTTTTTATAGCATACTAATTATTATTTTAAAAAAGAAATAACTTGCATAAAAAAAGATAACAGAACCTTTATAGTAAAATAACAATCTACTTTACATTGTTAAAAACAAAAACGAGTAACACATGAACATGTCTGAGAGACGAAGTATCTGTAGCTTGAAATGAGGACAGTCTTTGAATTGTGACAGTGAACACAGAACAATCTTTCTCTGCAGCATCGATTATGGTCAAACATTTCATTCAGTGCTGTTCCTGCTGTTGTCTGGAGATGAATAAATCCAGGCTGATGCCCATCTAATGCAGTGTTTACAGCCATCGCTTGTGACAAATTGCACATTACCCTGGATGCCATGTCCTTGTAAAGCTGTTCCTGCATTGTAGCATCTATTAGACACATTTTGTTTGAGTTTTTCCTGACCATTACAACCCCTTCAAAGAAACCAATGCTGCTCAGCATCACACTGAGGAAGTAGAAAGCGTGCGTCACTCTAGCTTTCACAGTTCTTTAAACTGAGAAGGTGAAGCTATGAATAATTGTCCGTTTAAAGCACATATGTAGACACATGTCTGTTTTGAAGATTTCTGATATAGAGTTGGTTTTCAAGATACTGGCTCACATCTGCGTATATTAAAAAAAATATTAATGCTACAGTTAACAATGGACCAGAGAATGGATCCTATTGCAACAGCCAGAGTTTGATAATGAGATATTCATCATCATGTACAGTTATAATAGCAGTATAACTTGATTGCCTAACATTACAAAGTAATTAACTTAAAAACTATAGAGACCAGTAGCTATAACTGTGACTCCAGAGATTAAATTAAGGATATATAAAATAAGCACAATAGTCCAGAAGATCTCAACCCAAATGAACACCAATGGGAAATTGTTGAATAGTGTCTTCGACAGTGCTCTCCAACACTTTCATCAAAACAACAAATGAAAAAAGATATTTTTCCAGGAACAGCTTTATGCCTCCAGCAAAGGCTCACTACCAAAGTACAGTGAAACTGCTCTGGTAGCACATGGCATAGCCTTTACATTGTTTTTTCCTTCAATTTGTATTGTGCCTTTATGTGTGAGTGCACATAGTCAAAGTTAAGTAAAAAATATGCTGATTTGGCTTTTAATATCTCCTGCAGCAGTGTCTGCCAAGGGTTGTAATCTTATTATGAAACCATATTAAAGAGCACACATTTTGACCTTCACATTAGAGTCACCACTGATACTGGCAAGCTTATAGCCATTGTGAGTCTGCATATTGCAGACTCACAATGGCTAGCATGTGCTCATATAGGTATGTTATCCCTACAAAGCCACTCTCATTATTCCGTGCCCCTGATATTTCAGAACCGCGGACAGCTCCCATATTAATCTTGAACTGTGTATTGCCTGTTCCCCACACATTCCTGCCCCTAATGACAGTTTTATCATAACTTATTATTGCTGCCCCAACCCTGAGCTGAAATTATGTAAATGTTGTATGTTTGGTGGGGGAAACATCTTTATGTTTTGCTCAATGGTCGCTCAAGCGGGAATCTAATTCTGCTCACCGACAGCCTAAATGAATCGTCTTGTTACGGTTTGAATAATGGCCTAAGCAATGGGAGACGGGGTCGGGCTAACTGAAGGTTGAGAAGGAGAGACCCACTTAGTTAGATGCCGCCTTATCGGATTGTACCCCCGCCTCATTCATTACCTTCCATCACTTCCCTCATTTGCAATGAGCAATATCATTACAGGATGATTTGCCTCAAACGTGGGGTTGAAGTAACATCTCCAGGCAGGAATAACTGCTCCAAGATTTGTAATTTGGGGTGCAATATAGGCCAGTAATAAAGCTTCAAATTTACTCTGAGACACACACACACACCCACCCTGCTCTCTTTGTTTTCCCTTTGTCTTTTTCACTTTTTCACACACACACACACCTACACCTACACACACACACACACACACACGCACACACACAGCGAGGCAATAACACAGAGAACACCACTTTAGCTTTAATAGGATTTTCTTGAATGCACATCTTAATTGGCCATAAAAGCTTCACAGATGTCCAAAAAGTATCTACTCCTATCTACATTTCTGTCTGTGTTGCTATCAATTTGTCCATTTCTGACACTTTGTCTTTCTCTCTCTTTCTGTCTCTTGAATTCTCTCCCCTTCTCATTTGCAGTCAGCAACATCAGACTCCAGCCATATTATTCATTAAGGTAGTTAAGTTAGCAGCCTCACAAGCAGCAAGCCTGATTTCCAATTACACTCCATTTTTCTTCCTATGAGAACATCTTTAGCTTTAGGAAGTTTGTGCTGCTGTTAGTGCCGGACTTAATTTATGTGAGTTTACAACTTTCCAAAGCCCCACCAAGATTATAAATCCACCATGATTGATATCTATACAGAAAATGGGTCTATACATTAGAAAATTTCTTCCTTCCACTCAATGCACATGACAGTCCATAAAGTCTTAAAGTAGACTCAGATAAAACAAAATAGGCACTGGTTTTGAGTACTCTTAATTCAATCTCATTTTGACAACTCACGCTGGCTTAGCAACAGCATCTGAATCCCTCAACCACTCCTGCCACCCTGTGGTAAAGCACTAGTGGGCACGTCTAGCGTCTTACTGGTGATGGAATCCCATCCTCCGTAATTAGATAAATGTCCCCTAACCACCCTTTCAGTGCACACTAACATGACTAAGTATATGAGTCCTAATAAATTAGCAGCTTGTGAAAATGAAATTAAAAGGATCACGGACCTATTTTGAAAACTAAGCCTCCACCCCTACGATCCATCACTCATGTAGCATGAATTAAGCACACCCAGGGAGCAAAATAAATTCAGAGAAGAATATAAAGTATAACTTGTGATATGTGTTTATGGTTGACATTTAGAGTCTCACACTTCATTTTCTGTCTGGAAATGTCACACTAAGAATATAGACGTTCCTAAATCCGTGCCCTTTGCTGTAAAGCAGATGCTAAAAAACACAGGTGTCTTTTAGGGATAAATTGAGGAAAGACAAAGAAGAAAACAACATGATTGTAATCAGTGGGTAACAATGGGTCCCTGACAGGAAAACAAACCAGAGATAAAAAAGAACGTTTGCAGCTGCAGGGTTCAGCTGCTAACGCTAATGATGAACCTGTACAGTTGCCTTTAGGATTGTAATTACTATTGCAAACAGCCTCACTGCTTCATGTTTTCCACAAGGTTTGTGTAATGGGTGATGGGGTTCAATAGCACTGGGTGTGAGTCACAGACAACAAACAGAGGGATATAAAAAGAAAGACAGCCTTCTTGAGAGTAAACACCCGACACCTGCAAACTGGTCAGAGTTGGAGTTGGAGGAACATTTCTCCCTTCGCCTGTATGGTCATTGATTATGAGACTGCTGAATATCGACAACACAGCCTGCAGGCAGGGACAGATGGGCCGGTGCTGCTGGAGCACACCGACAGCACCGAGTCTATCTCTGCTGTTGGGGCCAGCTGATCCCAGATGGCTGGCTGGACAGGGGACAATGAATTATGAGTGATGCAAAACCACTGGGTAAGCGCACTGGAGCATTTTTCATGGTTTGTGTAGCTGTATGGCTAAGAGAATGGCTTCTCGGTGCAGGGCAAAGTAACAGAAATAAACAAGTATATAGCAACAGCAGAAGACAAAGAATTATTAAATTACTGAAACAGCATTTCAAGTTGTGTTGGAGTATTTTTGGTTTTTATGTTTGCTTGTTACAGTCTGTTATCGTCTTCTTCTTGTTTTTAAGGTCTGTCTCAGACACACTGTTCTCTTAAAATAAACAAAGAGTGGCCTTTCACCTTTCTTGGCACACACACAAACATACATGCACGCACACAGCTTTCTCCATCTCTACTGAACTGGAGGCAACTTCTTATTCTGTACTTATGTCTGTATATTTAGGGGAGTGGAGCTGGAGTGCTTCTCCTTGGCTCTAGGTCAGGGGTTTTGTCCGCCAGGGACTCTGGCTTCTACCAACTTCTCAGTGCTCTAATGGTGCATCGAGGGAGAGGGGGTGTCAGCCGGGACCGTCTACCTCCTGTGGAAAGCTTAATTGGGTATAAAGAGGTAGCCCTCTCTGCGCCCTCCACCTCAGGGTAAATCATATGATATGTTTAAGGAAAGGCTCTAGACGTGGTGTGCAGGTTAAAGCTTTCTTTGCCTGGAAGGGAAAGACAGCATCTGCCTGAGCCTTTGTATTCTTAGATGTGTGCAGGACATTACCCTCAGCTGAACAGTTTTCATTTTTTCTGATGACCACAGTGGTTCACTTAGTGCTCTGTTGGAATTGCCTGTGTTTCAGGAGAAAACTGCCCTTTACATTGATTAATGGGCCAGGCTGTCACTTCTCTGCAGCTCTCGTCAATTTCTTCTTAAAACTGATAAATCAAGTCAGAAGCTATTGAATGCTCTGTAGCATGGGGGCATTTACGGTGGTAGAAATGAACATGAAACCTCTCAAAGAAAAAAAAAACATTTTGAATACAAAGGTGGATAAATCACCGTGCAGGTCAATATTATTGAACAATAGACTTTTTTTTTTTTTTACCTTTCTTTTATTAGTGATCAAAGAAAGGCTGGCAACACAGGTACAGTGGGGGTTGGTTCAGCATTGAAGGAACTGTTAATGGGTGCCAATACACTAAAAGCCATGGGGCCTTTTCTAGGTGATGGATGGTCACTACTAAATTAGTGAGCATGACAGCTCTAGTGCTGCACTATAGGTCAAAGGAAAGCTGTGGTAGTGATGAAGGTAGCGATGGATAGGCTGAGGTACAAGTGAAAGACAGTGGGTTAGAAATTGAGTGCCAATGGCAGGCAGTTAGCTTCAAGTCATAAACGAACAAAATATCCAAAACATGCTGATAGCAATACTTGTGCTTCACATGCAGAAAAAAATGTTGGAATAGATGTTTCTGACATTAAAAAAACTTGATAAAACTATAGATTTCGGAACCCTGAATAAGTTACCTACTTTATTAAAACAGATACAAACATGTTGTCTCGCTCAGAAAAAGTGCAGATATATAAACCAAACATACACGTAGCAGAGAACCACGTTACGAAATACATAGTTGGATCATTTTGATTATATTTATCCACTAATGATATAGTATATTCCATTTATCCATTCTATTACCAGGAAAGTATTGGTCAGGGTTGGACCTTGCATAAGCCCATGACTGATGGCTAATCAATATCAAGCGGCACAGGTCTTATTGAACAAATGGCTATAGATAGAGAAACATCTGGAAATGCTAAGCCTTCTGAAAGCTCTGGTAATGGAAGACAGCAACACATTCACAAGAAAACTGGTGAGCACAAATACATGTCTGTAGTGAAAGTTGGAGTATACTGTGCACATCTGTAAAAACCTGACCTGTCAAAATCCCAACATGCAAAGCAATAAAATTATTAAACCACGCAGATCTGTCCCGAAGACCCATGTAATGCTGGTGAGGTGGAGCACAGTGGGGAGGGTCAGTGTTTGACAGCAAATGTCAGATCTGGTGTGAACATGTCAGGTAGGAGTGAAACAAGCCCTGTCAGGTCCTCACTCACACTCCAGCCTAGAGCGCTGTGTCAGCTATCTTGCTATTGATTTGTACGCTTCTTTGGGGAATTTTGCTTCATCCATTGTCACGGGAACAGCAAAACCAATTGAAAAGAGAAATCAGATGTATAAATAAGCAATGTTCTGCATGAGGGCGCCCAGGAATGACACACTGACATAGTCACCTTGACATAAACCTGCAGCCCCCCTCGCAGAGCAATCAGTGCTGACCAGTGCTGTAAAGCCTTTACACAATGACACACTCACATCCCCTAATGACTCTATATGTGCTTTTAAGTAGATAGAGTCCGTGTCTTTCACTGTCATCAGTAGAAGATTCTTTTTTTTCAAAGTGGAAGAGAGATTTCTCCATCGATTTTTATTGCTACTATAAAATTATAAGACAAGTTTTAAATCTGCCGTTAAAGGGATCATTAAAGACTGTAATAGCTACGCTTGATACTGTCCTGTCATTCGTAATTATTACTATCACAGAATATCTTAAGAGTGTGTATAGTACTGTGCCACAAGACTGTCTGACCTGCTCTTTGTGATTGACTATAAAGATCTAAAAAGTAAATATTTAAGCAAACTAATATTTGATATGTGAGGGTGGGTATGATGAGGTCAAATTATGCTCTTTGTCTGCTCCTTCATAGGTTTGGACAAAAGAAGACTGATCAAAGAATGAAATGTACCATTTATTTATTCGTACTAGAGTTGGTAATATGCACTTTTAGGATATTTAAGCAACTTGTGTGTAGAGGGCAAGAAAACATCTCTATTTTGTTATTCATTTCACTCTGTGGGTAAATTACACTTTATCACAGTTCATAAATAATGTTCTCTTGCAATTGCATTTTTTATCTCTCTGGCATGATAAGCAGAAGACTATTTTTCTAAAGCAGCCACACTCACAAAATCACACAAATGAAGCATTAAAGGGGATTGTCTAAAATGGGCACAGCTCACACAGTCATCTTACTACTGTTAAGTGAGAGTTGAGTGCTTCTCTTCTCTTTTCTATGCTTTGCTTCCTGCTGTTGCTGGGTCAGGAAACATGAGCTTAGCCCCTTAGCTTCTCCCTCAGACATGCAAAGAATGGCCATGTCAGCAGACACTAAGGGCAGTTTTCACTATGGTCCACTTATTCACCATGCAAAGATGTTTGCTGTGCAGCTGCACAGAAGCTGAAAATCATTTTGCGGTGTGATTTGCAATGCACAGAGGGCCTTTAGAAAGTAACAGGAAAGCTCATTCTGCAGTGTAGTTTAGTTCCATCATAGTTCTACTTCCAATGAGAAGTAGGTAAAGATGAGCCACCCCATGGGTCTCTTCTGCCCACCTCCACTCAGCACACTCATCATCAAATACAGCCCTGATCAAGTGATTGCATGAGTGGTAAATGGGTGGAAGCCTAAGAGGGATGGGACACGCTTTCTTTTGCTTTTACAACTCTGGGCGGTCAGGAAAAAGAAGAAGAAGGGTGAGGACGAGGTAAAAGATACTTTGAAAGACAGTTCACTGACAGCAAGATTAATGACCCAACACAGAGAGGTCTGGGGCAGTGTAGCCATTTGATATGGAACTCTGTACCCCCTCCACACCTGGCCACAATCCATATGAGTCCTGTAGATTTCAGCACCCATTAGCAGCAGCCTTGGCAAATGATACTGTCCCTCACATCCCGTCCCTGCCAGCATCTACTCTAGATAATAAAATACCGCATAACAGACAAAAAGAAAAAGGACCTGTCAAAGATTGTGAAGGGCAGTTATATGGTAATCTGGGATATGTGTGTGTAACTGTGTGTGTATTAGCGTTGTGCAATTTATAAGCACAGTAGAGGTAAGTGGGCAGGTTGAAGACCTCTTCACCACTGTTGTTCATATGGAAATGAGCAATAATGAAGTCAACACTGTCAACTTCACATCTCTCTGTATTGTCACAGTGATAAAGGGCACTAGAGGCAATTAATTTCAGTCAAAATAGTGAATACAGAAGGCCAGGGAAATGATGTCACAGAGGCTAAAGAGGCTGTATTGTGCCATTGTCAAGTTTCATGTCCTCACAAATCTGTCACAGCACTTCACACAGTTTCACAACAGGCCTCTTTAAACACTAATAACTACCTATTTACACATTAATTTATGTAATTTATGAAAAAAGGAAAAAACAGGGCCACCCCCCCCCTTTTTCCCCTGTTCGGTTGAAATATGCAAAAGCACTCTTTGTCCAAAAGAGTGCAATCCATTGCATGCATGGTGCCACACATAATGTGTAGATGTGATGTATTATGCAGCTCAGTCAACACTGTTGGACATAAATTTATTTCTTCCTTCATCTTTGGGGTAACTGTGGCTCAGGAGGTAGAGCAGGTCATATACTAATTGGAAGGTTGGTGGTTTGATCCCAGGCTGCTACAGTCTGCATGCGAAAGTATTCTTGGGCAAGATTCTGAACCCCGAGTTTATCCAGGAGGGAATGTTTGATAGAAAGCACTTATACAAAAAAAGGAGTAGAAAAGTGCTACAGAAAATCAGTCCTCTTACCAATTTAAAGGAACATCTTCTAAAACAACTTATTATTTTTGTCTTTGAACAAGCCAATGCAGTGGAATGCAACAGCACATTGAAGTCGCAACAGCATATTGATTGAAAACATGAACATGACATGAATACGTCACCGGTGCTCTTATTTCAGAAATGACTGATCTGACGTCATATAAACCCGTTTAACTGTGGCAAAACACAATCAAACGTTTAAATATCAGATGTTAATTATATTATAACGCATCTGAAAGGCTGCCAATAAAATACATAACTCTGTAATTTGCTACAGTACATTGGTGCATTTTCATCACCTCAGCTCAGTCAGTAAACTCAAAAGTATATCTTTAAAAATGACAGAAAGAACATACGTAAACATAACATTAGCCAAAACGTGTTTTTATTTAAGTTACTGACTTTTATACAAAATTCCCTCTTGGTCTCACAACAAGTAAACTCTATCCAGAGACACACAGAGAGAAGCTTCCATACTGTGAGAACTAACTTTAAAAGGTAATATAATTGTGGCATTAATTATAGCTTCTGTTTACCTTCAGAATATATTTTTGCACAGAGCGGTGCACAGCTGCGGATTTTATCACCAACCACTTAAATCCGAATCGATTCTTTCACAGTCCGTATAAACCGGAGAAACAATTACACACAGTATTATCTCTTTCAGTGTACATACAAGTATGAGAGTGTTATATCAAGAACACATCTCAGAAGTCATCTCTTGATGAAGGCTGTTGGCTAATGAGGCTAATAATGTGAGTGAATCTTGAACAAACAAAAGAACAAGCTGGTACCTGTATTACACAGATCAGAAATTCTCAAATAATGATCATTAACTTGCTATTAAAGCCTTCAGGCATAAAAAAACCTATGACTAATACTAATGTTATAGCACTAAAATGATAGTGAAGGATATATCAATACATCGTTTTGAATTGCTGCTACTCGTGGGGCACTGTAACCTTCAAGCTATGCCTCCTGCAATCAACTCCATGCAGCCGATAAAAGTGAATGTCGAGTACACAGCTGCACTTTTGTGCAGCAAAGCCTGAAGGTGTGACAGACACAGGCAATAAAACTGCGCAAAGAAAAGCAAGATGGTAGAGGAAGCTCGGTTTCCCCTTACCTTTTCTCGAAGAAACTTGACATTAATATGACAGGGAGAGATGTAGAGAGTGGGGGGAGTGCATCATATGGATTCAAGGAGAGGGAAGCAGGGAAAGAAAAAGAACAAGGTAGAAAAGCTGACACTTGACATCAGTCAAGTGAATGTAGTTGGTGGTTCTATCACCGTCAGTACCATCATTATCACCACGAAGCTGTCTCTACAAACAAATGTGTACTTAAAGTATGCGCAGGTGTGTGAGAATATTTACTGTGAGCATATCTGGACACTTGTGTCTGACTGCAAGCAGAAAGATTCCCTTTTCTTTGATGCTGCGGCCTAGCTGTGTACGTTTAACCCCCCACACACTTGGCCCTGCCATAGGTCTTCTCATCCAGGCAATCACATGACAAAGGCCAACGTCCTCTCAGCATCCTTGAGTGCCTGTGATGGGCACCCAGCCAGTGACTGATCACCCGCTCGTTCCCTCTTGTCAGCACTTTCGCTCATCCAGCTCGTCATCAGTGCTCCGGGGTAATAAAACCAATGTCAACCTGCTCCTTGTGAAGTTCACATGGAGAGATAAGGGGAAAAAACCTTCCACTGGCTTTTTGTTCCAAATTAATTTCCCGCAGTCTTTGTGCACACCGTTTCCTGGGTGGCATTTAGTGCTGACATAATGCTAATCTGATGTTTTCCTGCCTGATTTAAGTGTTCATTAGGAAATTCTGCTGTTTTAAAGCCATTTTCCATTTGACTTTTATAGTCAAGTGTGTGTTTCTAAATGGAAATAACTGATCAGGTGAGGCTGTTCTAGAGCAACAGGGACACCTCTTTCGTTAATTAAAGCTGCATGGGGCTGCTGTAAACATCAGGAAAATAGGGCTGTATATCAGGCTTATTACCTAGATATGATCATCAGCATGGGGACTTTGTCCAAGGAAATCTCTTTTAGTCCGTCAAACAAAGGCTTTGCTCCCCCTAAGGCCACCTGTTCTATATACACACATCATGAGATCCAGAAGAAATTGTAGTCATAGAAAAGGTTAACAGCAAGAGAAATGGAGCAAAAGTTTTGGTAGATCTGCTATAACTCCAAATGTGCCTTTTTTAAATCTTCTGCCTATTTACTATTATATAAAAAGTGGAACATTCCCTTTGTACAGTAAAGAATCCTATCTCCCAATGTCCCCTAACAGTTTTTACCCTAATCATTACTTGGAATTGCAACAGACAGCAGTATGTTGGAAGCAAGAGGACCTGTAGGGATTATGAGGGTACAGGTGGGACAACATTAAGAGGAGATAAGGGAAAAACAGAAATATTCTTCCCTAAAACCACAATAGATGCTAAGGCAGTCTTACAGACCGTTATCAGGCCATCATCATAGCTTGGTTATCGTCCCACTGAATGGAAAGGTGGACCGAGACCATCTCAGCACTGTTTACTAGAATGTAGGCATGCAGGCAAACACTTTCTGATTAGTGAGCTTACATTCATAATGACTTGACAACCTAAAAATGTGATAGAGGAACTTTTTGTCACACTAATAACTGCATTTTTACTATAAATGAATCCAATATATAAAATATGCTTATTTTTTTGGAAAAATATACACCTTCTAATTAAATTAACTTTTAGAAACATTATGGAAAATTCAATTACAAAGTCTACTGTTACATGCAATATGTGTTGTCTCGATTGGAAGTGCTTCCAAGCAAGCCACTGCGGTTGTTTTCCACTCTTAGCCATGATATATAACATCCAGTTAAGTCTTCAATGTTAGACTCGATATGAGCAAATACACTAAACACATTATATTTGTGGTAGAATACTATTAAAAATTACTGTATAACACTGAAATCCTTTTTACATACTGAAATAATGGATCAGATGCATCTTTCAGCTGTGGTTGATTGATGTGGTTGGGAATTTTATTGTAAAGAAAAATATATAACACTGTCCACAGAAGGAGTTGTTTTTTTTTTAATGATTTTTGGTGTACACCGTTTTTCAGCTCCAACATTTCCAACAAGTTGTGATCTTTTTTTTAAAATTTTTTTTTAAATAAAAGTCTATTAAAATCAGCAAAATCATTGTGCTACTCCACTATATATAGGCAGTGAGGGCAGCTTCTACAGGTGGATCCAAATCCCTAAATATTGCAATTTTCACTCAGAAAGAGCCTTAAAAATGGAGACAGGAAGCCTTCATCCTGCTCGCTTTTTCCTCATCGATTGTCTGCATGTCTGTGCCATTGTGCCTCACGGTGGCAGAAGCTAAAGTGATGGAGACAAAAGGCAGTTTGAGTATTAATTCAGCACTCACGTCTTCTTTCAGGATCTTTTCACATGCAAAGCACCGGGCTGCGCATTGGGCAGAAGGGGACGCTGACAATTACAGCCTCACATTGAGCCACCGTCAGAGACTCACTCTTCAGCCTGATTGACAAATGAAAGAGCTGAAATAGCTTCCATTTAAAATGGCCACTTGCCAGAATAGGGGGATCATCTCCAATATCTTGTCTCAAATGGGAAAGGGAAACGATGAGCGTGCATAGGAAATTGAGCTCACAATTCAGTACTTTACAAAGGCCATTCAGGCTACATGCGCAGAATACCCAGTGGTACTGCAGAGGCTTTAAAGCTCAAATTCAATGGAACATCAATTAAGACAGAGCAGCGACTTTAAGAGAGGATTTGCATCCAACTGTTCTTTCCCGCAAAACCAAAACATTTTCATACTTTTCCAACTCACCCACCCCCTGACAGATGCACAGATGAACATATACAAGGAGTGCATGTGGAACATAAACATACACTGATGAGTGAAAATTGCCTTTTCTATATGCCTGGAAATCCCTGAAATCCCTGCATGTGATTTCTGCAGGAACAAATAAGATGCTCATTGTCCCAAAAAGCACGTAGGCAGGCACATGGATTTCCAATCATGGATGATGCTCAATTTGTCTGCCAGTCCTTCAATACATCTCCACAACTGAGTTCAGAATCCAAATCAACAGTTTGTAGAGACGGATGCCTATTGAGCTCCTCATCAAAAGTGAAACTGGAACGACATGACTCCTGTGTGAGTGAGAAATGAAAATGTTTTCCTGTTGTGGCAGTGTTATATTTTACTGACCTTGAAAACGTTAATATCCTGTCATTACTGCATGCAACTATGCTAGATCCAAAAGAATAAAGCAAAAAAGCCAAGAGGAGTTTTCAATAGGCTGGACATTCAATGTAATCTAAACCAAAATCATAAAGCGATATAGCTGTGACTACATAGGAAACAAGGAAGCATGTGATATCATTGCAGTTTTGTAGTTTGTCTGCTTTCTTGATCATGACATTAAATTTAAAGACCACCCTTTGCAAGAATGCAATAATGTCTTCACACTGACTTAACAAATTCAACAACCTCGATGGGAAAAACTAGTAAAACAATGAGAAGCACACATGAACAAAAGCACATGAGAAATGCAATATGGCAAGAAAGAGTCTCACTGCTGAGTGCATGAGATGCAGGTAGCCGGAGCACAAACAACACAGGTATATAAAGAACAAGTACTTGTGTCTGAGAGCACAAACAGCTGCAGGGGAGTTCTGCGTGCTGCTGTAGGAGCACAAACAGGTTCTTTAATGGAGAGCGGGATGTGAGGAGAAATTCATTTGTGAGATGACACTCTCCCGTAGCCCCACAGCACAAACCCCATGAGAGGGATGTTTCAGCTCGGAGAATCAGGAGGGCGGGGGGGAAAGCAGTGGGGTCGTGCATGTATGTATGTATGCATGTATGTGTGTGTGCAGGTGTGTGAGAGAGGGCCAAACTTGAGGTATGAGGTGAAAAGATACAAAGGTGCCTGTGTCATGTCTCTGTGGAAATCAATAAAGTCTGCTGTATGCACAGCACACCATATCACGCATGCATACAAGTGTACACACATTCGCAACTGGGGAGAAATAATGTATGAAGGAGCTGCATGTGAAAAATATGTGCAGCTACACTGTTATTGTACCATCTGGTACTATAGTGCCAATTATATTTTATTTAAAACTCCTATAGGAGCCTAATAAAGAATAGACAGGAATATGATTTTTTCTCTCTCAAATGTGTCCACTGGAATGTTTCTGAATGAAATCATTAAGCCACAAGCTGAGTCATACTGTATGAATATTCAAGTGAAACACGTAGTGCTGCTTGAAGGATGTTCAAAATTAGATTAACAAATGCCTTAAACAAGGTTTCCCAACATTTAGTTAAAATGCCTGTGAGGTTGCTGATGTATGCGTGGGTGGTAATGGTTATAATTAGTCAGCATATTTTATGATGACATTACAGCTTCAGCCATTTCTGTTTATCTTGCTTAAAGTGCCGGAAATGGCTTGCACACACTTGGCAAAGCATGTGATATTAAAGTTTTTTGTAGTCTCATCATAGTTCACCTCTGTGCCTCTGTGGTATTTTATCTTTTGTTGCCGTAGAGGAAGTGTGACCTGAGCTAAATCTTACCTTCCCCTTGGACTAACTTTGTTACAGACCCATTCTTAATGGTAGGGAGCTGAGGTTCAAGATAAAGTCACACTTCATACGTGAGAAGCTATAGCAGGAGGTGTGAAATACGGAGAGCACTACTTCTAAGCTCAGAATATCAAATTTCAAGCCTGCGAGCAAAATATATTGCCAAAAATATGCTGGTTGTGTACAAAAACACCCTCCTTTCATTCACAGACACACAACTCGATGGCAAAAAGAGAAAAGAATGATAATAAAACAAATGCCCAAATCTCCCACAGCAGATTTTTCATCATTAAATGATGGCCTGAGGGTGGAGGGAGTGTGATGAGGAAACACTGGCTTCTGCTCTGCTCTGTAATTAAATGGTGGCCGAATGAAGTGAGAGGCAGGGAGATGATAAGCACAGGGCTCTGTGCCCCAGGACAGAGGAAATGTGTCAGATGCTCCCAACAATATGGTTATCTGTGACCGAAAATGCTGTTTTGCAAAAACAAAGATGGCAGACAGATTGCCGCCATTTCCTAATGGAACACTGGAGGCTCTTACACAGAAGTGCAAAAAAAAAAAGAGGCATATTTACATGAAAAACAGAAAAAAACCCTCCGTCAACAATATATGATTTTAAATCCTCTCAATAAGACAATCAATAATAACATCAGATACGTTTGGTTCAATTTTTACTCCCCAAGAAGCATAAAAGCAAAGACTTTGTTTTTCTGAACACAATTATTGCCATGTATCATTCTTAATGTTGCAACAGATTAAAAACACATGAATGTGAATGCACTAAAGACAAAAAACAATGGGAGAGAAAGTGCAAAGGCACGGACCACAGCACCACAATTTCAGATGACAAGACTGGGATCGGTTCGCTGAAATCAGTATGGACAGAGTTCAGAGGGAAAAAAGAGCACTGGTGTCTTTGACAAAGCTTTTTAATATGTCTTAATGGAATGAATAGTGTCACTAAACTGTATTGTTCTAAAAAACATTCTATCACAAGAATTTCATTATATTAAATGCCCAGCGTTCAATCCTTCCTCTTCCTCCAATAACGCCATACTCTCTCTTGAGAAAGAAAAATGAAACAGTGGTGGTGAAACGAGGATTTTTCATCTAAATACAATTACTGAGCATTTTGCAAAGTGCTGTGAAAAGCAATCAGGAATTACTCTTGAAACTTGGCTAGGAGAGAAACAGACCTGGTTTTTAATGTCTGGGTATTTTATTCTGACTTTTTCATT
Source organism: Simochromis diagramma (assembly GCF_900408965.1). Classification (NCBI taxonomy): domain Eukaryota; kingdom Metazoa; phylum Chordata; class Actinopteri; order Cichliformes; family Cichlidae; genus Simochromis; species Simochromis diagramma. Next base: position 6,006,284 of record NW_024386941.1, read on the forward strand.
GCTAAAAAGCTTTTCCTGCCCTTTGCCAAGCAGAGTGTTGTATCGCTGCCAGTCAGGTTTAGAATTCTTTTGATGGGGATTGAAGATGAGCACAGTCATCCCTGAAAAATGGCTGTGACTCCAAGAAGTCACGTGACTGATGCTGAAACTGGCGGCTTCATTTTTTTGGCGTTAGCCTCAAATTAAATCAGACATCAGAAACGACCTTCAAATATCTGCAAAGCCAATATGCTGACTAGGATGCATCGGAGAAAAAGGCCAGTGATCAAGATTTATGGAGTGAGGCTACTCTGTGCGTCAAGAGTGATACATGTCTCATCAACGGTGAAATGAAATGTCAAATTAGTTTGTGTATGCAGTACAGCTGTTTCAGCTCATCTACGCGGATGCTCTAACAGTAAACAAGATACAGAAACAAAACAACCAAAAACTGCAGTCAAATGAGATCCAGAGTGAGAGAAAGGAAGGAAAGAATGAGTGTCAAATAGGGTGCTTATAGCGCAGAACACTAATAAGGAGAGCGTCAGCAGGACAGTGGCAGCAGATCCATTCTCCTCCAGGCTTCATCTTGGCAGTACCTGTTATAAACTTCCTCTGCCGTCTCGCACAATTGGTTCTGTAATTTAAAAAGGTCAGCATGGCTCCTGTGTAATTCAGTACTCTCATGGTGCTGTATTAACCACATATTTAATCACCCTCGGGGTGGTGTGCAAGCTGAATATTGAATGTAAAGGGAAAGAGTGGGACCCACAATACACCACAGGGTTTGGCTCTCTCACCTGACAGAAACCACTCACACTATGTGGTGGCGCAGTTTAACCATGAACTTTGCTTAGTGTTTCAATTTTTTAATAGAAAAGCATTGGAAACCTGAATGTTTTAAGAAAAAAATAGAAGGTCTCTGCAGGAAAGTTTGTTTCTAGTCACACAATGGATGAGTAAATTGAATCAGTATCTGTTGCACTTTGAGTGTAACAGATGTAATATCGTTTGTTATGGATTTCATTTGTCTAGAGAATCACATCAAAGAGCAGATTCACCAAAAACCGCTGCATGAAGAAAAGAAAATTCTCCTTTATGGGACATGCAGAGCCACACATACTATATATTGAATGTTTGCTACAGTACAATGTTAAAAAATCAATATAAAGAAGAAATTTAAAGTCAAACTGCCGATAAAACAGAGAAAAGCCTGTATCTGTATCTGCAGTAAATGGACTACACTAGATTCAAACCCTGGCCTGTACAAAAACTTTACGCCATATGGTTGCCTGATCAACCAAAACTGTAACTTTATTCAGTTGATATATAAGATACCCTGGAAATGGATTTGGCCTTTAACATAGGGATGTCAAAGCTGTACCGTTAAAATTGTATTCTGTAGGTAATATTAAATAATAAAAGAAAAAACCTACATCAATGTCCGAAGCCATATTTGATACAAATATATTTGCTTGTATGGTTATATCACACATTTTACAATGGCCAACTGTGAGGTTACTAAAAGTATCCTCCAACCCTTTCACCAGACACAGACAAGCTCATTATTTGTAACGTATGCAAAAAACACCTCCAGATCATGTTCAGCAACAACTTTGTGTGAATTTGTGCTCGCTGAAACATCTGTGGATGGCAGCTACAGTACAGTAAAGATTACAGCATGCCAGTCAAATGTAACTTTTTTCATTAAAAAAATAACTTTATGCATTAACTGTATCGGTCTTTGAACACTTTCAAAACATGAGTGCCCTATACTTAGTCCTCCAACTGAATGCAGCCTCTCAGATCACAGATGGAGGACTGAAGATCATGCTAACAAGCTGTTCAAGCTATGCAGTCTGAAACAGTCGAGATCTGGGAACGTGAGATACACTGACACCCACCACCATGATATCCCCATCCACAGTGTTACAAAGAGTACTTCTTCCTGCACTGGCCCCGAACAATGTCACTGAGTGCAAATTACTAGCTGTAGAATCTTTTAGAGCAAACAAAATTTTTTATGGTGTCCTATTTTTTCCGCCAAAGTTAGACAGTACACATAATAATGGTGCATTACTCATGAATCAGACATGGTTAACAAAGAAGCTCGGAAAACCCAAATGATGAAAGTGCCCTAAATAAAGGAAACAGGGATTCACTGCTTTTGGGAACAGCTGATATTTACATTAAAGCAAGGAAAATAATAGCACTGTCAGTCATGAAGTATGTAAAGATAAAAAAAATAAAGCAGCGCTTGACATTTCTCTCTCATTGAGAAACACGGTCCTGGTGGAATTCAGCTTTCCTAAATCTAGACATTACTGAGAGCTGCCTTCCTTTGCTGACACATGTACAGAAGGTACAACCCATGACTTAGATCTTAGGTTAAGGTGAATTGCCACTGAAGCTAAACAACAGGTGCCTTACATAAGAAAGAATGTCTTTTTTCATATCTTTGTTCCTGACACAATTTCGACTTACAGATACTTCACCCGCCACTTAGAATTCTTGTGGGTATCACCTTGCATCTCTTCAGTGATAAGCAATAGACATAAGTAAAAACCCTTGGTATAGCACTCTGATGCCATCAGATTGTTAAGCAAAAATGTTTCGATTCAATCTTAATATAGCTCCTACTGCTGCCAGTCAGAGATCGTGCTCCAAGAGTGTGATTGAAAGCATTTCTGCCAAGGTAGCGATCCCTCATACACACACACGCACACGCACGGACACCATCACATCGGAGACCAGGGAGCTGCATACTGCCCTCTGCTTGACAAGTAAATTGCTTCCTAGATAGTGCTGGCGAAAGAAAATACAAAGAGAAGAAGGTGGTGGCGTGAGCATGGTTAAAGAAAATGAATGAGAGGTGAAAGGCAATAGAAAGAAGCAGAGTAGCCAGAATGAGAAGGTAACAGCAAGCAGTGAATGTGAAATGCTCTGCTAAGCAGGACTGCAAGGGCCTGTTGTCTTGCTGGATGAGAGCTGGGTGGAAAAAAGAGAAATCAGCATGGTGGAACTGAAATGACTGTCAATTGCGGTGACAAAAGCACATAGTGTGGGTGGTTCACTTATCTCAAACAGGGAGACATTTCAGTAAAATGTCACAGGTTAGAAAATCAGTCATGTAAAAACAACCATATCTTAAAGTCTTAAAGCAAACAAGACATGGAACAATTTCGATTATTTATCTCATAGACAGATAAGAAAAGAAATCTGTAAAAGTCAACAGATAAACTTTCAGATATTGATGACAGAAGCCAGTGAAGTATTCATCTAGCAATCCTGTGGGTTATTTCAATCTATTTCCCACTGTAAAAAATGAAATAAAAAATAAAAATCAATTTTTAATAACTTGCAATTTTCAAAGGATGTGAAATCCTTTGGTGACCTTGTGAACTTGAACTTTTTATCAGAAACTACAGAGTAATTCACTCAGTCAAAACTAAGACTTGAAAAAGTTCACCTCCAAATCGCATACACTACAAAAACAACTCCTAATACTTGAATTCATGTGCTTTCAGTCTCATTGCCACACTTATATAAATTCAAGCATCTATCCATCTAACCATGCAGCTTCATGGCATCCATTTCCATGCAAGAAGATCCTGCAAATGTAACATGTTGCTGGTCTAGTGCTTTTGTCCATATAGTGCATGTATTCAGTATATGTACATATATGGGGTCAGGGATCTTCAAAATAACGTCATCAAACATGTAGAGGACTCCTAAAGAAGTTGATAATAATGATCAGCGGAAGGATAAAGTTTTAGTAACATCTACAGTATACTTTGGACACATTTAATGAACATAACTGAATGGTGGCTGGATGTGCAGCCCCCACCACAGTCGGTTTTTCTTTAATTCCTATGATTCCTATGACTCAGCTTTATTTGATGTACTTTACTTGTACATCAAATTCCCAAACAAGTTCAAGAAAAATTGTTTAAAACAAGATCATCTTACTGGCATAACTTTAGAATCTCTATATCTGTTTTACTGTCCATCTAAGGTTTCTGTGTATTTTGTGTCTTTGTAACCCTTCCATCTGTATTGTATTGTTTTACAAACCCAAGAAGAGGGAAGAGGTGGGTAAGGTGTAAATTATTTTCATACTGACAAGCAAAAGTAAGTTCACAGCAGTGCAAAATTAAAATTTTCTGAATATTAGTGTGTTCAAGCCACGGAGGGCCGTTACGATGTAGTGTGCTTCTTTATTTTGTTGTTTGGAAAATCAGGGACTTTTCTCAATATGCCACAGGTACAAATACATTTCAGTGAATCAGGAACAGTTGTGCAAATAACTTGAGGTTTAGAGCTGCAAACGCTTTTACTTGTTGTAAAGAATGTCACCAAGAAAATTAGTTTGTGCCAAAAAAAGTTTGGCAAAAAAAAAGTTATCTTAGCTCCAAATGACTCAGAATTTAAGTCCCATGTCAACAGTAAGTCACTAAAACTACAAGAGCGGTGTCAAGCATACAATAAGTCAGACAGCCGTTGACTAACAGACAGACACAGACAAACCATGACGATGGAGGCAGACCATGAAGTCTTGATCACTGATGAGCTGACAAGCACGTGCTGAGAAACATGTCATGTCTTACCTGGGATTAAAGGAACCTCTTGACCCCAAGCCAGCCTGAGCAGGACCATAATGAAGAGGGGCGTGGCCCCTGACCATGTGCCACGCATAATGATGCTCACTGTCCTGGCATCACTTAAGGTCAAACTGAAAAAACAGATTAAAAACAAACAGTTAAACATCGGTTATATAGCTGGGAATTCTCTCACACATGTAAATACCAACCGGAAAGAAAAAAAAGTTGTGTAATGCATAAAATTTCCTACTTCTTACTTTCAAGAATCATAATACACAACGCAGCTCACATCTAAATGACTCACAATCTTTTAATGAGTTCCTTCACGTTGTAATTCAGTGTCATTCAAATCCATAATTCTTTGTCAGAAGAGAGTTCAGTCTTGCTAACAATGCCAAGAAGGCTACAAATCAACTTTCTTTGTTGCAAAACTCTGACCTAGCATCTTATTTTGTTCACAACACAACAGAAGTCGGTGTCAAATTGATTTCAGACACGGGAGACAAAATGTCAGAGTTTAGTGGTGTGTGTGTGCGTCTGCGAGAGAGAGAGAGAGAGAGAGAGAGAGAGAGAGAGAGAGAGAGAGACAATGCTGCCCTACTGAAATCACCTGCACATAGTGACAAGGACCGTCTGTGGCATGGAAATAAATCGGAGGATTCTCCAGATCAGCCATCTGTGGAACAACCTGGTCACCCTTGTTTGATTACATCCAGCAGGCCAGGCAGCCTTGACTGCTTCGTTTCTTGGTCTTTCAGACTTCCCTCCCTGCGCTGTGAGGCAGTAGGATTTTCTCTTTACAGCCTTTTTTCCAGGCATGACATACTCCTTGAATTGGATATGCTTCAACAAAAACATGATGGACATGCTTTATCAAATATTTCAAGGCACCACAGCAGTGACTGAGTCTCTACAAGCATTGGATCATTTATAATGATGATTTACATTACCATTCCACAACAATCAGTGGAATTCAACATGTGTTGCAATGACAGTGAATTTGGCACTGCTATGAAAACTTTCTGGTTTCATATTACTTAATTCTTCCAGACTTGCATGTCTTTTAATAACGCACTAAATGGACCATGTATTTGCCACTTATCATGGAAGCTTTTATGTCATTCTTTTCCTCACAGCTGCATCGATTTAGTCTTGCACCTCTTTTATTTCCTGGCTTTTGAATGAGATAAGTCACTGAAAAGTCTTTCTGTTAGATCTCAACGTTGGGGTTGCACCAAAATGTGTTTTCATTACTTTATTCCTTCAGTGTCACAGCAGACTCTAAGGATTATGTGTTGTATTTGCACATTTGTTTCCATATGACAATCATTTTCCTGCCTAAATGTCAGATAAAGTCCCAGGTGTTGCATTCACTACTCCTGGCCATCTGAATCCATACCATACTACCAGTTTCCTTGAAGACTAGCAGGCTAGCTTCCCCCATTATTGTTGATAATTGTGTCAGATAAACACTGCATCTTCCTCTTGCAGGCAATCTGATAAATACCCAATTACCAGTAAGGAGATGGCTGTGACAAGTCAGTATCAGAGGTCTTTGGTTTGGGAATGGCATTGGGAGGACCCCCTCAACCCTCCATCAAGTAGGGAGCTGGATTCATAATTCAACTCATCACAGTGTTCCATTTGATTGATGAATGGACAAATTGGAGATAAAAGAAGATTTATTTGAGCCCTACCTCCTGGAATCTACAAACACACACATAAGGATGCATCACAGTCCAATCAATGACTATTGCTCAGGACTCATTATTAAACCTGCTTCCATCAAAGGGAATGCACATGTTTCGCTAGACTTGTTTCAGCGCCTTCGACTGTGTTCACTACAGATTCAGTTCGGGAGGAATGAAAGGACTTTATTGTCTCTTTTTATCTGACTCAATGACTGCTGAATGGATTCAAGCCAATTAATCAGGCACTGACAAGCAGCATTGCTGCTGGCTCAGTGACCAACTCCAACAAAAGACGGGAACCATCAGCAGAACAGTCGCTGCCCACAAATTGATTTCTGTAGGCCTACAAAACCAAGGCAATGCCAATCAAAACCTGTGGTTTCCGATGGTGACATATCCACATGACCCAAGCACTTAAAATCAACAGGAATCACAACCTGTGGGTAAAATATTATCGAACATTAAGGAACAAAGACATATGTTTTTCTCAACTTGCAAGTATTTCTTGATGAATTAAGAAAACACAAAATCCATGTGAACTATCCATGAACCTGGAAATTCTCAGGTGAAATGTTTAAATACAGGACTGGCAAATAACTTTCGGGAAAGCTAAGTGGAGACCTCTGGTTATAAGAATGAACTTCATTTTACCTCTGACTGGGACTTCTACTTTTCATTGCTTAATCCTTTTTTTCTTTCATCTTCTACTTCTGATACTAACTGCACACTAACCAACAGTAAAGCAGCTTGGGAAGCAAAAGCACCGAGGAACAGCATCGGGGATGTATTGGCTGAAAAGGCTGAAACTGCCGTTGTCGAGTGCAATCAGCATAACAACAGACAAATAAGCTGACAATTACTAAAGGCAGTTATTTGCCAATGTTTGTTTATTGTAATGCATCAGTTTTATGCTTATGTTTAAAGATAGTGTAATAAAAAGCCGAAAGACTTCAAGATTTCAAAGAATCAGCCCAACTGGTATGACATAAACAAATACAATAAATGCAAAACATAAAGTTAAACTGTGACATAAATGCATGGTATCATTTTGCAATAACTATTTGAAAGATTAAATTGCAAAGACTTCTTGTAAAGTTACTGGTTTGAGTGTACAAGCAGAAATTAGTTTTCTGTTCACATTTTCTCTTCAACACTTGTTGATCACGTGATATAGTTTGGGAAATGTCACTAACCATAAAGATGCCCCATTCCACACTTTTTTAGCTCATGGATCACTTTATGCCAACTACCATAATTTCATCCATTCTTAGAGATTAGATGACATAAAGCACAAAAACATTAACACAAAAACATTGTGGTTGATGGTTCGATCTCTGGCTGCTCTAGTCTGTATGTCAAGTATCCTTGGGCAAAGTACTAACACCAGTGCATTCATTGGCATCTGAATTTGTGTGAATGTTAGATAGAAAGCATTTGAGCACAGAAAAAAGTGCTTGTATGAATGGCATGTTGTATAAAGCACTTTGAGTACTCAGGTAGAGTAGAAAGGTGCCATTTAAGAGCCATCAATTTAATAGTTAATATTTAAATCTGACGTTTTCTTGTTATTTTCTATCCAGAATAAAGTTTATTGCTAAATACTCTACCGACATGCTTCTTTACCGTCTTTCTTACAAACAAACACTGCTGATATGCTCACGCTGTTTTAAATATCTGGTCACAATTTGTCCCCAGTTTGAAGAGAACCTAAAATTTCAAATACTGACAAGCAATATTATCTTGGTGACTTTGATCAGAAAGCTCTTAGTCTTTAACCACAGGGTTAGCAGTTCCATTATAGACCCTGGCCTCTCCAGTATTAATGAGTATTTCTATTTGCCACTGACCCTACTTCTGAAATGCATCCGATGCCCTTCACAGCCTCATCTTAGCTGAGTGTGAGTGGAATATTGCTGAAAGTTAGCCAAATAAAACTGGATATTTTCCAACATTAAGGTATTTTTAGGATTAAATCGGTACCTTTGTTTCTTCCGTGTTCCTTTGCCTTGCAGGACCAGAAAGATGATAGTCACATGCAGGTTTGTTTTTTAGAACACAGCAATAACAATTACCCACCACAGGGACAAAAATATCCACAGGGTTTGTTAACTCAGACTGCTATAGCTTCAGCAGTTAGAAATAAAATAGATAGAAATGCCTTTTTGCATGAAATATTGACTGTAGATGTCATTTATTTCTGAAATGTATTCCTCACTATTTAAAGAAATCATATTTTCTTTTCTTTTATCACTTTCTCTGAATATTTTGGCACACCTGGAAATGGTCAAACAGATTTGAGAGTAGGTCAAACAGTATTATAAGTATTAAATAAATCTTATATTATAAAAGTTCTGTGCTTTTTCCTGCTCAATAAAAAAAAAACTGCTTTAGCGGTTCATTGACTACATTTTTTCTTAGCTTCAGATTCCAGAGTTAAGGATTAGTGCGCCATGTGCTATATATATATATCTATAAAAGACTTGAATCATATGTACAGTAACTGGTACAACAATAGCGACCCAAACAAAAGCGCATGGGAATCACACTTTAATGAACAATGGGCTTCGGTTCATATGTCCATTTCTGATTTGGTGAAATGTGCATAAACTGATAAAACCTACTGTATCGGAACAGGTTACAATGAATGAGTGAAAAAAGAATACATTTACAGTACATGTGCAGTGGTCATCAATACCATTAAGGGGATTTGCTGCTTCTGTACATACACCTGCAAATCTCATTAGGTGTGGTTTATCATGCTGTGCCATGTCAGCACTGTATTTTGATGAATAGTCCCTGTGCCTCTCATGCACTCCGTTCTCTGTGTCACCATGTCTTCTCCTTTCTCATAAAAATGCCAACACTGGATTAAGGATCTCACATTCACATTATGCTCCTTCACTTCATTACAATAAAAGGATTAACCTGTCTGGGTGGTGGAAAGTGATCGGTAGGGAGGGTGGATGACACGTGGCTGAACTGTCCTTCCCTCTTTGTGTAAATCATATCTCTCATGCTCCTCCAAGACCTATACTACCAATCTTCCACACTGCTGTGGGAACCACAGTGCAGACAGTGGCAACATTCAGGGACGAGAAACAAATCTGCAGCCATTAAGACGCCCTGCAGTTGACTTACATAACAGCATATGCTCCATCCATTCCACCGGGAGAGACCCGTCTTCACTGTCCCACTTTCTGTTCATTGCTACTGTATGTCATGTAGTGAATGATCATTTGGATTTGTTTTAATGGTGGAAGCTACTAGCCTAGATGGAGGTTTTTATTCTGGTATAGAAAAATTAGACAATAAGCAGATCCAATTTAATAAGCATCTCTTTGTCTAGAACTGGGAAGTTGATGCAGATAGAAGAAAAAATAAAACTCAAATCACAGCTGAAGCCACCCCAGTATCTCTCCGGAGATGAGCTTGGTAACTTGGCTTCCTTATAGTGACCTGTCTTCTCATGAATGTGATCTTTAAAAAATTAAAAGCTTATTATTTCCTGGAGTGAGAAGCCAAGCGCACGGCCCCCAGCCCCTTCACTAGTGATGATGGATTAGTCCTTAGCCTGCACTATGGACCTGTCCCCACTGACTGCACTGCGAGTGACGCCACAGGCCTAAGTGCCTGCTATCAAGATGCCATCTTTGACAACTCTTAATTTATTTGAATAAAGGCTCCACCATTTCTTTAAAGGACAATTCCATTATTTCAGGATACAGATGGGTGGTTCTTTGATTTTTTTCGAAGTAGTATTACCATAAAAACATCCAATCCTATTTAGTCCTATTACTCCATGTGGACATATTTTAAAAAGCTGGGCAAAGTGCTTCTTTCTGTAAACAGAAAACATACATTTGTTTTCTAATATCAATAAAACAGGCCTTTAGTTAATACAAACTTAACTTTATTCCTTTTGAGTGACTTTAGACCATGATTGGGAGATTGCAAAAGCTGTTACCCGGTGAGAAATGTCTCTCAGTGAAACAGTATTATTGAAGTCAGAGAGCACCAGGGAGCTATAGGTTCTGTGCTCAGGTTCAGTGTCCACAAGCTTAAAGTAGCTGAAGTTTTCGCATTATGGGCCTGTTCTTATGTGTCTGAACCATTTTCCCAGGGTCAGCATCATTTGGACGACTTACAGCGCAATTTGTCTGCAGTGATTGGGTCTGCCTGGGTGGGAACAAAAGCAGTCAGCCTGGCTATTGTGTCCTTTTGTGTCCCATATGTCAGAAGTCTGCTACACAAACAATGCAGCAACTGCCAAGAGCACAACAGTCATTATCGGCTGCAGAATCGCTGTCATTATCCTGCTGCAATCATAACTCTAATTACAAAAGTTGCTATGTAAGCAGGTAGATTATGCAATGTTAATTACGCGTGCACAATGCGGCAAGCGTATGTTCAAATGCCACTCTCTATTATGCCCCGCACAAAAGCAGCACACGTTTTACCCTCTGCCACATGCAAAGCAACACCGAGTCCCTTGATGGCCGGTTTAAGCACTCACGGTAGAGTCGCAGACCTCTGGTCATTAACAATATCTTATTAATAGTTGCTATTAATCATCCCTAACTATATTTTCTGTAAGAAACTAAAAATGATTAATTGATGGTCTTCATCCCACAAACTGGTCCATCTCATTACTCAGACTCACCTACATTGGATATCAGCTAGATGAAGATGAGCTGCAGGCATTTTCCAATTTAATTCACAACCAGTTCCCACATACTGCATACAGATTTGTAATTAACCTCTCACCAAACACTCTCAGATTTAACATCTGTCACATCCACCATATGACAGGCACAGAAACAAACTGTTAGATATAGAAATATACAGATAAAACTGATTAAAATGTCACACAGGCAGGTTTACAACTGCACTAAGCTTACTTTTCAATTCCAGGCTAAACACGGTTGAAAAATGTGTGTTAATAAAATCTCAGAGATTTTATAGACAAAAGCTAGACAGTGGACGGTTTTCCTAAAGCAGAGCACAGGGTTTTTTGCATTAATCATCATGAGGGTGCACTTTCCCAACCCACTCTGGCAAATTAAATCCTCAGAATAATATCTCCATCATTGCTGTATTTCTATGCTCTGTCACAAGCATCTATCTGGGTTTGGAAAGGAGTGCAGCAGAGCCTGCCAACTCAGAAAAACCTGAAACCAAGGGGCAATAAAAAGTGACATCAGCAATGGGAAAGTTAATAGTGTGTTTCAGATGCACTTTCTGGAGGACAGGAGTAGCAGAGGTTTCATTTACTGTAAGTGACAGTGGCTGACAATCTCCTTCTGCCTTCCATATGCCCTTATGAATCTCAACCCGCTCTGTGTAATAACCTATAAATAGATAAGGCTTCAGGGGGGGGGGGGGGGGTTCTTTGACAGTTTATAATGTCTGGACATATACTGCATTTACAGTTTGTGTACAGATCATAGTAACACCTTGTTTTTCCTATTCATCTATTCACTGTGATGTCTGATTGAAACCGGGCTGCAGTTCCCTGTGGGGTTGTATGGTGTAAGAAGTGTCACAATGGTGGTTGTGTAAGACTACTTTTTTTTAACTTCAGAGGTCTGTTTCTAACTTTACAGAGCTCATTTCAGCACAGCTGTCAGAGAATGCCTCAAGCTGAATAAACAGAATACAGAACCACGGAGGCAGACTGAAGACAACATGACTCCAGGCGTCTGTTTGAAATTGGGCCACAGGCACATTTTCTTCTGTTTCCTCCATGCTACATGTTCTCTTTCTCATTTATTAGCCAACATAACTCTTGCTGCCTCTGTAGTGAATTGTCATGTATCATTTATCTTTACAGACCTAGTTAAGCTTTTTGTCATAACAGTATGATGTAAGACAGTTAATCCTGAAAATAAATAGGGTTCTTGTATACAACACAGCAATCTCTAATACAGCTTTATGGACTCCATTTTGCAATACTGCTCTAGGCCTGTATTTATCAAACTGTTAAGAAAACTTTATAATGTTTTACTGAGCAAAAGCCATAAATAAAATTGTAGAATAAGAAGCATTTATCAAATGACTTGATAAAGCGTAGGAGGAGCAATTATGGAATGTATGCTTAGTAGGTGTCGGTCAAAATAATGATACAGCAGTATCTTCTACAGGTTTCTGTTATGATATGTTGTCTTTCAGTATTTGACTTACCAGAATCACTATTCCTTATCTCTATTATCAAATGAATGAGGTAAAGTAAACATAAAGTAACTAACTAAGAGAAGAAGAAACACAGAATAAGACAAATCAGGCAGCAAATTAACTAAATGATGTGCCAATTTAATGACAATAAATAATACAGTACACAATTCATGCATGTTTAGGGTATTTTTTTCTCTTACATATTGGATAAATCTTAGATGACTGTTGTATATGGGGTATGGTATAAAAATGTCCTGCCCTGTTATTGTCATTATTGTGAGCAGAATATTGTAGCAGCATTGTATTATATGTAACTGAATCCCACCCCAGTGTACAGAGCAGAAAAAGAAGAACTTATGCTTCTAATTATACTTTACTTATTATACTTATTATTCTAGTTTATTTAATTTATTCTCCAGTTCAGTAAAAAGTAGCTCTTTGAAGGACACCCTCTGCCTGCTATGCAATTTTATTTTGTAAACTTAAATCATAATTCTAGCATATGTACTCATCTTGAACATCTGTTTCATAGAACACAGGAAGAGAAACAAAGGGATTTTTTTTTTTAAATCTCTCTTTGCTGGGACCTAGATTTTAAATAGGTGACTTACACCTATACAGTTAAGGTAGGATTTGGCAGATGTGGGAATCCTAACTCTCCAGCAGAGTTGGAGCTGAGCTGTGCTGCTGCTCTTTGTGTTAGCCAACTAAATTTAACAACCTATAAGTAGATGGTGTGCAGTCATCATAGCTAATTTGCTACTCAGTGTAACCCTAACACTGACCATGAACATCATAGTCACTTCGCACCAGTGGAACATTGTGCATTACTGTAAACTTCACCAAAATTTTGCAAATGAATCATTATATCCTGTCTTAAACGTCGCAGCACTGCCAGTCAACCAAATAGCATAGTTCAGTTTGTTTTGCAGGACTTTTCACAATATGAAAAAAATAAATAAATAAATAAAATCTTACTTCAGCAACACATCATAAATTCAATAACATTCTCGGATAAATAAGGCCATTCTTAGCAAGCTTTATAATCCCAGTTTATTAAATGTCACTGAGCAGTCCCTATCGCTCTTCTTCCTCTCCTGTTTTCTTTCATCCTTCTCCATCTCTGAGTAAAGCTATCTCACATTCCTTTCTCTCCCTGAGAAATACAGCAGCTGTACCTTTAGCTGGCAGACACATGTGACAAACTGCATGGAAACAATTTGCGTGTTTGATTAAATTTGCTAAGCGTTTCAAAATGTTGCATTTGAAATTGCCTGCCACTTAAAAAAAAGTTACTCTCTTTATACTGGCTTTTTCTCTGTAGTGCTACCTAGATGCTGAAATACTGTGACTCCTCATTGTTCCAGATCATTCTGGCACAGTCTATCCTCAGAGTATAGTGCAATGATGCATTATATAATCTTTGCCATTTTCATCGCTTAATGTGCATTTAGCAGTAATGGATACACCAATGGAATTGCATTTCATGTTTTATTTTTGCCTCCATTTAGCTCCAAACCAGTTTGATTTGACTTACAGCTAAGACAATAAGCATGTTATGAAAATGTAAGTACAGAAATTAGTACTGAGAAAGTACCTAAATTTGTGTTAAAATGTAGATAATAAAAGTTAAAAGTTGAGAAAAAAGCAAATATTCAAGTATAGCTACTGAAAATTCTGCTTAAAGTAAGAAAGTATTTGCACTTCATTACTATCAGTTTCTATGTTTATCCAATCACATGGCAGCAACATAGTGGTTTTAGGGATGTAAACTTGAGTACGATGATCTGCTGAATTAAAAACTGAGCATATTATGGAAATCTGAAATAAATCGAGCTACACAAACTTTGTAGGTCTTTGTAGGTTTTTAATTCGCCTTTATAAAAGGTCTCTAATGACGATACAGGGTAACAGTAGTTTGCTTGGCTTTTGACAGACAATAAAGATAATCACAGATTCATTTACAGCAACATATTATCCATGCACCGTTGTCACAGAATACAGTCAGAAGATTCCATGCAAATTGTAGCTTGAACAGTCGAGTATGTCTTTTATTAAAAGATTACATAAAGACAAAACATGGTGCTATGGAACCTTACATTCATCCAGGTCAGCTTATCACAGTAAAGGGCAGAATGTTGGGGGAGAAAGATGATTTAAGTGACTTTAAATGTAGCATATTTTTGATGCCAGAATGACTGGTTGGAATATTACAGGAACTGCTGATTTACTGGAATTCAATGACACAACCACCTAGGGTTTACAGAAAATGGTCTGAAAAAGAGAAAATATCCAACTGGCAGCAATTCTCTTGGCAAAAATATCTTGTTGAGGTGAGAGGTCAGATAAGATTTGATTAATGGGAAGACAACAGTAACACTTGTTGCAAACATGGTATGCAGAAAAGCATCTCTGACATTGACATTGAGTCTCAATGGGACTACCCATATAAATAAAGGTTAAATGAATTACATAAAAAAAAAACCAGCAGCACAAACCTTGAAACAGCTGAGCTACACCAACCACACCAGGCGCCATTCCTGCCAGCTAAGCGCAGGAAAATGAGAATACAATTTAAATGCGCTCCCCCACAAATTGGGCAATAGAAGATTGGAAAAGTGTTTCCTGTTCTGACAAGACTCCATTTATAGTGCCACATTTTGATCGCAGGGTCTGAATCTAGTGTAAAAGACATGAAAGTATGGACACGTCCTACCGTCTATAAAGGGCTAAGGCTGGAGTTAGTGGTACAACA
Organism: Simochromis diagramma; assembly: GCF_900408965.1. Classification (NCBI taxonomy): domain Eukaryota; kingdom Metazoa; phylum Chordata; class Actinopteri; order Cichliformes; family Cichlidae; genus Simochromis; species Simochromis diagramma. The sequence continues at coordinate 6,021,481 of NW_024386941.1, forward strand.
GTATGAGGGATATTTTTGGTACATTTTGATTCCTTAGTATTAGTGACAACAGACCACCCATCCCTCAATGATCATAGTGAACCAATATTCTGATGGCTGTTTCCAGCAGGATAACATGTCATGTCACAAAACTCAGACCATCTTAAACTGCTTTCTTAAATGTGACATTTAGTTCATTGTATACTATGCAACCTTTCATCTATACAGGTCGGTGTGAGGTTGTTACTGTACATGCTGTAATGTTTCCAGCACCTTGTTGAATCTATGCTATGGAGAATTAAAGCAGTTTTGAAGGCAAAAGAGAGCTTATAATGATTCTAATGTTTATAAGTCATAATGATTACAAGAGGGCTCCGATCTCAAGAAACTGATACTGTAAATCCATCTTTAAAATGGACCAGCTGTGAAATGGATACAGTTCTTTCCTCCCCTTTCAACATTCAAACCACTGGCCCTGACAATTCATAGTGGTAGACTTTCATGCTCCAGCAAACAGCAGACAAAGATCAAATGTGTGATATGAGACATGAAAACTATACAGGGATAAACAGCAGCAGCTGCAACGACTGCCACAGAGCAGGAAAGAGAGGAAAAATCAGGTAGATAATGAGAACACAGTGGGTTTGCACTGCCTTGTTGCTGACAGACAGGAGCAGTGGTCCTGAACATGTACGTGGTTCAACAAGGCTCCGACATGGTGAGCCTTTCTCCTTGGGACTGTCAGCCTTCAGCCGAGCACATCATCTCTCCATGAGGATTTCAACACATTAGCCTAAGCCGGGTGCACAGATAGTAACAACAGAGAGTGTATCGTCGACAGGCAGGCACACAGTACCCAATTAGAGCTATCACACACACACTGTAATTAGCAAGACTGACTGATTTCAGTTTGTGTAAAATGTATTCATATTATCCAGATTACAAATAAGCACATTCATCTAATTAGCTCACGTAGCTCACAAGCTTAATTAAAGTTAATGCATTATGATACTCCAAAATCCAGAGATTACAATGCTCCAAGGTTCTAGTTAATTAGAGTATTCACACACTGACAGGCAGTGATCCCAGCCTCCTTTTCCCTTAGCCAATTAAAACAGAGGGTCAAAGTGGACAAAAACTTTGTTTCTCTTGTTTTTGAGGTTTTTCCACAAGCATCTGGTAAATGCAATGTGCTCAGGGAAATGCTTAACAGACTCTTCTTTTGTCAAAATACGCTTTTTCTGTTTCAAACTTTTTGTCTTTTTCTCCACAAAGGGACACTACCAGGTAAATCAAACTGGCAATTACAGAGTCCTACCTTAGAGTCAGGTTATGAAAATAACTGACAAAATCAGATTCATGCCTCTTCATTTATCTTTACAGTGGCAGTCAAATAGAAAGAAGACTGAGCTGAATATTCATTGACTTTCCCACTATGCAGAGTTCACTTTGCACTTACATGCTCTGCAAAGCTGCATTAACATAAAGTCTCTTATAACAGTATTGCAATGTTAGCAGGCCTGCTTTGTTACGGATGGTACTTTAAATTTGAAAGAAAAGTGCCAGTGTTAATTTGTTGATAGGGCAGGGTATTAAATCTGAAAGTGCTAAAAACACAAGCTCTTTAGATGTTGCCCTTGTTAGTATTAGCCTCGTCCTCTCAAGTGTAGGTATCACCTGCTCTACTAAATCAGACACCTACAGAAACACAGGCTGGCACACACCTACATCTCCAGTGTATTTTATCATTTGAGTGCATACAAGGACAGAGACATCAAAATAATTCATTTAAAATGCATCTCAAGTTCCATTAATAGGCTGTCAAGAGAGAATTACGATATGGACAGAACATGGGTTTTTAAAAGTTGTAAAAACTCTTTCTTGGTCAACTTTTTTAAAAGTTTTCTTTCTGAAGGTAATTGGGAAGATCAATATCACCTCAGATCTGGGGTGTTAAACATATACTGACTATGGTTGTGATCTAAACAGTCAGTCCTTAAATCTCCTTTCTCTGTCACACAAAGCCATTTAGCTCTCATTGTTCATGTGTTTCCCCCCCCATTCTTTCCTAACCCAAACTGTTTGAGGTACACTGTCTTCAAGTCCCTGCTCAAGGGTGAATTATTGTGTTAATATTATTCTATAAAGTGCCAGAAGATGACTCATGATTTGGCACTTTTTTTTTTTTAAAGATGAATTAAACTGAATGAAAAGTGGGAAATATGAGACTCTTTAAAATTGTCTCCTGCAGAAAATGAATGCTTCCTGATAAATTAAAAAATACGTAACAATACAAAAAATAATAATCTCCACTTAACTCCACAATGTCATCAACAAATGAACAAGTTTTCACCCCTTTCTATCAGCAGGTCATCTTTCTAAAACCAGGTCCCACACATCAAATTTAAATTGGTTGCCAGCTGCTAATCTTAGACACTGGGGAAATGTATTAGTTACACCTCACCTTGTAAGTATTGGTTTGGACCACCTTTTGTGACATGGCACATTATGTAGCTGGAAGCAGCCATGAGTTGATGGGTACAGTGCTGTCATAAAGGGATGGACAATATTCAGCAACAATACTCAGGTAGGTTGTGGTGTTTAAATGATGCTCATTTGGTACTCAGGGGCCCAAAGTCTGCCAAGAAAATATCCCCCACTCATTACAAGCTGAGGAAGAAACATTGATACAAGGCAGCGTGAATCCATTCTTTCATGCTGCTTACACCAAAGTTGGACCCTACCAGTGGGATGTGGCACCTGAAATTGAGACGCATCAGATCAGGCAGCCTTTTTCAATCTTCTGTTGCCCAATTTTGGTGAGCCTGTGTTAACTGTAGCCTGAAGTAGACATCTGTGTCAAGGTTTGTTACAAGTTACAATTGCCTTGGTGTCAGTTGTATCTAATATATTGGACATAAATTCTGTTTAGTATAGCATGTGTATTTCTTTTGTTATCTTCAGACAGAATCAGGCTAGTTGTTTCTGGCATTAAATGCTAAGAACAAACATGTTTATCTGCCAAAACAGGCTTACTCATAAAATTACTCATTTAGAATGTATTTATGTAACTGCAGGCAAGGAGGGCAATTGGCCAATAGGTGCGAGACGGTTTTCAGATGTGGAGCTGAAAAAAAAAAAGATTTGCAGAGAAAGGGCAGGGGTTGAGTGTCTCTTTATTTTATGGCTTGACTCTCTATTAACTTATATATTTATTTCCTATAGGAACAATGGCCTTACATCATTGTAAATGTTCCAGTGTAGTGGAAACAGTGCAGGTAGTTAAAGCATCAAACATGACTTTTAAACACTACACTATCATCTCCCAGACTTAATCTGAAAAAAGAAGGTAATAAAATATTTACACTTTGGTGAAATACTGCCTGCTCTAACCCACCTTACAATTATGACTATTTATTAAAAGAACGTTTATAATATGCTTTATAGAAGCCTGGCATAAAGAATGTGAAATATAGTTTGGGGAATCTTGACTGAACAATGTCCTTAAATTTTGGATGAGGAGAGTTATATAAAAGATGTGATCAAAATGTTCTGAGAACAGAACCATAAAAATATAAAACCTTACCTGATTTAGATTTTGCTGTTGGCGATCAGTTGTCTCATGCGCTTGGTTACTGTTTTCACTGAGTTTTTTTTATTTTTGTCCCCTTGAACTTGTCCTTCTGCAATGGGCATTGGATCCTCTCCAGTGTACCAAAACAGCAATCTCTCAACTTGATTTTGATTTTCAGGAAGTGGGCGAGGCTGTGGGGCTGCCAAATCTGGCGAGTGGTCCAGGTGCTCAGGAAAGATTGTGTTTGTTTGAGCAAAAAATTCAAGAGCAAAAAATGTGTTTTCAGTGCATTCTGAGCTGGCATGAGATGGGACGCACTGCTGTTCTGATCGTTTCCTCTGAATGTTCTCCCTCAGGCACCACAGTATGTTATTGTACAAGTCAGCTCTGCCAGTCTTACCTTCGGGGACGAATTCACAGTGTACAACCTGATGAATCTTTAAAAAAAATAAAATAAATTGAGCATGTTTCTGGTTTTGCTCTTCACCTGACGTGTTGCCTTTAGGGTAGAAAACTGTGGACTCTTCAAATAAAAAACTACAGAAAATTGCTCAGTCAAAGCCGGAGACATGCCTTTCTTCACCAGAGATGATCCTTCACTTGAAATTTGGATATAAAAAAGAATTAACTGTTTGCCCTTTGCACAAGTTATAGGTTTGTTGTAAAATCATAGAGCACACAGGTTGGAACAGAACTTCCAGGGAGCGGCGTAAAAGTGATAGCCATGCTAAATGTGACATTGACCAAGTTTCAGAATTAAAAAATTTAAGTCTGTTAAAGATAAAGTGATAAGAAGAAGTCAGAAGTCACGTGTGAATGCTAAACTTCTTAAAAGGATAAATCATCACTTAAATCATAGCTAGAAAATGTTCATAAACTTTCAGGGTAAAAACATCCATAACCTATAATCCTTTTATGCAATGGGAGATGCCAAAAACTAATTATTATTTAATGTTTAATAGATAACGTTAAATAGAATATAAGTTGCGTCCGGCTGCAGCAGCTGATTCAAAATTCATGATGAATAATAAAATAGTACTCTACTGAACTATAGTCTTTTTCTTAAAATTGGCAGATATTTGACATTCAGTTTTAGCAGTAAAAGGTAATGCAGCACAAAAGCCTAGCGCATAGAAAGTGTCTTCTAAAATACCCAACTGCATTACTCTTGGATTGAGGCATTTGGGCATACTCAGTAGCTAAACATTATATGTTCACAATACCATAAATATCTTCAACAAATATTAAAAGAAGAACTTAAAAGTTTTACGACCATTGTTGCATTCAGGTGGTGTAAGTGGTAACTGAGAAGAGCAAGAGACTGAATAACTTAATAAAAAAAATAGCTCATTTTCACGCCAGTCAAAGTGAAAGTATGCTTATCTTGCGCTGTGCAACTCTGGTGCTAGAACACATTAGGTGGATCAAAATGAACCCTTCCAAAAGGCTCACAATACCTCAAACTAATGGATTGAGACATCTGTAGATGAGCAACTCCCTTGTTCTTCTAGGTGAAATTACTATTCTTGTCAATGGAGTCTGGTGGCTTTGAAGAAAGCGACTTAACAGCTTTGAGTCCTCTGTTGGAAAAGAATGTTTAACTGCTGGGTAAAAACCCCAACCGAGTAAAATCAGTATACCCAGTGAAACAGTTACATTTAAAATATTATAACAGAATATGAAAAATGATCTTATTAAGTTTCTCAAAAATGTGCACTGGCTCCTGACTGCTTTTAAGTATGTCATCACATTTTTTTTCTAAATCACAGTTTTTGGTTGTAATAGATGTGCTTCTGACACCTCACATAATGCTTTGAGTTGCAAATGAACAGCTAGCCCACTCTGTGGAAAATACCATCTAGCACCATTCAGTGTAAAAACTCCAGTAGGAATTTTATGCCCATATCTCCTAGACCTAGTTCAGGGACAAAAACGCTGTTCTTATGTGAACAGACATGAAGGGACAAACATAAACACACACACACACACCCAAGCTCGCAGACAGACTTGGAGGGTATTCCTGTCTCCTGCACCCTGATGTAGATGGATGTCCCGGGCTGCTGATTCTGAATCTACATCAGGTCATTACAATAAGCCGTGAGGCCCCAGTGAAACCTGAAAAGTGGAGGGAGCGGAGCAGCTTGGGAGGAGAACTACTCTCCCAGCCCTGTGGGGAAACAACCTTGACATAGTCATCTGTCTTAGTTACATCGGAGTTAGACCTACTGACACATACACAGTGGAGCTGCACCAGCCCATGCAATCTGTGCCGTGTTGTTATGATACTGCATTAAAGGAACTAATAGAGTGCACCTAAAAATATTGAAAATGTGTTGAATATCATAGATGACAAAGGTATAAGGCTGTTTGGGGTGGGGGTTGTTTCATGGTCAGCTGGTGGAAAGGGTGCAGCAAGGTTAGCAATAAACTCGCCTCAACACAGGTGGCTTCTGACCCTGAGCGTCAGGTGAGGGTAATGGGAAGAGGTGGAGTAGGGAGGCCGAGGGTGGACCAGGTCATGACAGATAGACACACAGAGATGAGAAGTCTGGAGAAAGAGAGAGAGGAAGAGGAAGAGGGAGAGAGGCGGGACGCTGGTGTCGCTGCAGTGAGCTCTCACTCAGTCACCCCAGGGCTGTGTTTACGGAGCTGTCAGTCACGTGGTGACGCGTCTCCCAGGGGACATAGGCCACCAGGGCGATGAGAAAATAATAGCTCCTTCTGTCAGAGCTTCGAGGGACAGGGGTCTGATGGACACCACAGGGAATTAGAGCCAGCCTTTGGGACATATCCAGCCCAACACTTAAATACAAGCGGGATAGAGACTCACACACAAGACAAGGAGGAAGAAATATCTACCAGCCTTGTCAATAATATGAATATTCAAATGAACAGTATTCATATCCAAAACTGGAGTGCCCAAATGAACCTTGATGATAATATTCAGATAATGAGGTAAATAGAGGTAAAAGGTATAAACTGTGCGTTGTAGCGGTATATAATAGACAATGTAGTTGTTACCCTCATTTTCAGTCCAGATTACCTAATTGTGTCGGAAACCTGAGTGACATCAGCTATCCAAATCCAAGAAATCATCAAATTTGCTGGAACGCTACAAAATGTGATGTTTTCTCATTATTTGTTTCCTGGGGTTGCTTTAAGGGCATCAGAGTCTGTCAGTGCAGTATTAGCCAACTCTAAAGTCCAAAATGTCTTTCCATCCTTGCATGCAACAACAAACAGAGTTCTCAAAGTGCAATTGAGCCTAACAATAAGAGATGGCATATAGCTGAAAAATGTAATTGATTACCTATTGCAGAATAATTTTGAGTCTCTGCAAGTTAATTTTCACATTGCACTAAAATGAACAGTGATCAATGGTTGTCTGGCTGAAAGAAGATCGAAGTAGACACGGCTCGCAGTGAATGGGACAAATTTGCTGGTTTGCCTCAAAAACAAGCAGTGCCAGATCTGACATAAAGCTGTCTTTACATCAACCTCTAAAGGACAAAGCAATGTAAAGAAATACAGTATCGCTGTCTAAAAGTTGCAGCGCAGCCCTTGGTTATGAGAAAGACTAGAAACTACTGCTCCATCCATAAAATCAGACTTTAAATCAAGCTGAACCTCCATTAAAGGGTTGAAAGATAGACTAGTGATGCTCATCATTAGTACAAACACTCAGAAATCATGGGGTAGCATCTGTTTTCTGCACATCCTCCCACATCAATGCTCAGAGCAGCAGGCCTCGGGGAGGGGGGGCGTACAGACAACTATTCCCCCGTCCCTTACCATGAATAACAATCTCTACCTCCAGGTAATTAAAGGGGACAAACGATGTCCACAGGGCCACACCAACCCATCATTAAGCAAAGAAACTATTGCAAAATGTGTACACAGACAGGGAGAAAGGGACTCTTTACACATGTATCCAAGTAGCATAATGGCCATTGATCGGAGTCGGCTACGAGAGAGAACATTTCAATATATCTATTGCGCTGATTAATCCATATATCTTTTTTTAATCTACCTGCATTAATGCAAGTCTGCACATTTAGTGCTTTGTTCCCAGCTGCTACAAAGGGGGTATCTACTGCCTTTGTCTCTGTGGGGAGCTGAGACAAGATGATGTGCTCCTTACTGATGACCTGGCCTACGTTATGGGTTACCACTAATCCCAGTGGCTGCATACACCTCAGCCGGCACATGCACACATTAAAAACAAGAAAGCTGTGCACATTTGCACTGCTAACTGATTATTCAGATTCAAATTTGGGAGTGGATGTTATTACACACAAATAATGCAAATGAATGTGCACACATACACAGGGTACATTTGACTTTGTTGCAAATTTAGAGCAGCACAGACAACTGAGACACTGACAGACAATACACACCAGGCAACTGTGTACTCTTTCTCATCCCATTTGGAATTGGGTATTGACATCAAACAATGAGCCACTGCTGAGTATGCAGAACTTGGCCACTATGTTTAAAGAAACTGCGTGAGACAAACAAATGCATGCAAATAACAGCTGGCATTCAGAATTTGAGTTAACAAGAACACACTGCAGAAGTGACCTTGCCTTGGTTTTTGTGCTCTCCACTCAGTCCAATGTCGCACAGTAAAAGGCACTTTATTCATTAAGCGTGCTTTGGGTAATATGGAGATTGAGGGACTGAGGCATTCTCATCCCAAGAAGCAGTGGAGCAGTTACTGCAGCTGACCGTGATATCAGAGGCACATGAAAGGAAGAAGGTAGAGCTAAGGCAGAAAAAGAAAAAAAAAGGGGGAGGACAACCTTCTGATAAGAAAAAAAATGTGATATTCAGCAGCCTGTTGTGTGTGTGGACCTGCTTTCTTGTCTAATGCCCTCTCATCCTTCACATCTGTGGACCACTCAGCACAGATGTGTTTGCAGTGTGATCAATGAGCTCTTCAGTCAGTACAACAAGATCTGTCGAACGTGATGACATAAACACAGCACGAGTGCATGTTTGAGTCGCCTCACAGAATGTAATGTGCTGCACATTTTAAGCGTGCAAGGTGGTTTCTGGCTGGCGCTGGAATTACACCTGACCTTTAAACACAAACACCTCAGAGCTGCTGATCTTACACATTGCCTGCCCCTGTCACATGTAATCATATTCCTGTAATAACGTGATTAATGGTTGCTCAGCCTGCGTAATAGAAAATAAAGTGTGTGGGAATTTTATGATTAATTTGAATGTACATTACAAATTCATATGTGCTGGATGGCCATTTAATTGAACGGCCGAGTGTGCAGATTCAGACTCAGGTGAAGAGTCAAGTGTGTGAAATAGGCAGCGGCGGGTTTGAATCAAGCCGGAAATTAATTCTCACAGCTACTGTAAATGAGATGTTCTCTATCACAGATATGACAGAGGAATTACATGGAATGAATTCCATGTCATCTTGATGATCCTCTTTCATTCACTGTAATTTGACTGAGAATGAAAAAGTTGGTCTGTGTGAAGTTAAGTCCTTCTGGCTTGCTCCCTCTCATTCTCGCTCTCCCTCGGGTGCAGAACTATTGACCTTGGGACTGACTGTAAAAGAGCTGACGGCAGACATGACTTTTCCCTTTCATTCATTTCCTGTCCGCCACTCAAGAGCCCGTCGCCCCCCCTTTTTTCTTGAGTCCAGTAAGGTCAGCCAAAACATTCATTAACCAAAGAAATGAAATTTAAAGAATGTTATTATAATCATTTCACGACTCTGTTAAGTTCAAGTAGGAGTAGGATAGTTTGACCATTTAAAACTGCATGCACTTAGATATGTGAGGCTTCTATTGGATGATTGCATTTATTGCATCTTTAATGACCTCATAGAACCATATCACAACAAAAGGGCATTTTGCTGTCAGACTGCTGGCTTACTTTGGTTCCTAGAGTCTTTAAGAGTAGAATGGGAGGCAGAGCCTTCAGATTTAAGGTCTCTCTACTGTGGAACTAGGTCCCAGTTTTTGGGAGGCAGACACCCACTCTAGTTTTAAGACTAGGCTTAAAACTTTTTGTTGTAATTAAGCATATAGTTAGATCTGACTCAGGTGACTTTTGAATCCTCACTTTGTTACTTTGTAATAGGCCTAGGCTGCTGGGGGACTCCCAACATGCACTGTGGGATTTTTTTTCACTCCCTTGCTGTGTGTTTATATATCACTCTGGATTTAGTCATTAGTTCTACATGATCTACAGTCATATACACATTCCTACCTACAAATATCTATTTTTAAAGTGTTGTAAAACCTAAAAATACACTCTTCATACTCTCTGAAACATTAATTAAAGGTTAATCATCCTTTTATTCATGCCAGATTCTAAATAGAGTTGTAGTTTAAAATTTAGTATAGACATTTATTAATGTCTATACTATGTTTGCCAACCTGAGCCAAACTGTAAAGGCATGCAACATGATCATTATATACAGATATATTCAAATGTACATTTTAGTAACTTGTTATAGTAAGGTCCTTGTAATATGAGATAAACAAATAATTTTATCTAAAGTTAGACTTTGAGATTTCAGACTATAATAAGGCTGATTTAAAAAAAAATAAAATAATAATAATAATAATAATAATGGATTGCATTTATATAGCGCTTTTCGAGACCCTCAAAGCGCTTTACAATTCCACTATTCATTCACTCTCACATTCACACACTGGTGGAGGCAGCTACAGTTGTAGCTACAGTTGCCCTGGGGCAGACTGACAGAAGCGAGGCTGCCATATCGCGCCATCTGCCCCTCTGGCCAACACCAGTAGGTGGTAGGTGAAGTGTCTTGCCCAAGGACACAACGACCGAGACTGTCTGAGCCGAGGCTCGAACTGGCAACCTGCCGATCGCAAATAATAATAATAATAATAATAATGGATTGGATTTATATAGCGCTTTTCAAGGCACCCAAAGCGCTTTACAATGCCACTATTCATTCACTCTCGCATTCACACACTGGTGGAGGCAAGCTACGGTTGTAGCCACAGCTGCCCTGGGGCAGACTGACAGAAGCGAGGCTGCCATATCGCGCCATCGGCCCCTCTGGCCAACACCAGTAGGCGGTAGGGTAAAGTGTCTTGCCCAAGGACACAACGACCAGGACAGAGAGCCCGGGGATCGAACCGGCGACCTTCTGGTTACAGATACGCTTCCCAACCCCCTGAGCCACGGTCGCAAAACGAACTGCCAACTCTTGAGCCACGATCGCCCTAAGATGGTCATTTTTGGTGCATTTTGTTGCATGCTGACTGTTACAAAGCAATTTGTTAGGGCGGTCAAAAACATCAAGTCCCTATTAGGTTGGTGCACAGTAATGAAGTGCTGGGTGGGCAGGTCTATGTCTTGCTGAGTTTAGATAAAGAGGCTGTGGAGCGGAAGATGTAATTAGCTATATTTACTGCCGCCAGCACAGGGCCTGAAGCACAGAAAGACTGACTGTTTCACAACTTGGTAATTGCACCTGCCTCCTCATTAGGTTCATCTGACCATGAGTGAATCTAAAGCTAAATAAAAAAAATCCAGAAATCAGCAGTGGGACAAAAAAAAAAAATCACTGTCATCTATTCTGACACAGAGATATGCAAGGAAATTCATGATTTTACTCTTCATGATTAGAGAAGTGCTGCCATTGTTTTACAGAAAAGCATCGAAATAAAGCTTGTAGTTTGCCTCCTCACAGAAAATGAAAGACATATTCAGTTTCTTTCATGATTGTTATAGTGGATTAGAGCTATAAAGGCGTTATAAATGGTCAAAAACAAAAGCATTTCTCAAACTTCTCTGGTGTTAAGCCTACCTTAGGAAGTAATTATCATGTGAAGGGGCCAAAATTAAGACATACTCATAAAACAGCCAAAAAAGGTTAGGAGTATCATGTGGTTGTTTCTGTCCTGGATGCAATTTCCTCTTTATCATCAAACAGATTTCATGTTGGGCAATAATTTTAAAAGTAATGTGCAGATCTGTAGTCCTGTACCACTCCATCATTTTCGTCATGCAACCTGAAATCAGCAAATTGTAGCGCAAGAGGATAGAAAGAAAAAAAAATCTTTGTTTGTTTGTTTTTCTAAAGAATTGAAGAATCTTTGTAACGCAAGTAATCATTGAATTATAACTGTAATCTAATTGCTGGATTTTGTAAAGTAATGCATTACATTACTGTGTTACTGAAAAATATTAATTACAGTAGCTGTGTGTAATGCATTAAGATTGACATTTGCACATGTTTGTTAATTTGCATACCTTTCTTCTTGAAGTCATTTTTATCTGCTAGTATTATTGTTATGTCATATGTCCTGCCAGTATTAGGCTGCTCTATCTTAACCTGTGGTTAAGTTCCAGTTACCCAAACTGATTTCCTTTACATAAAGATATCCAATCAAAACCTTTAATTAAATTATTTGATAACTGGTATCATGAAAAATATTCCACTGAGAGACTAGAGACTTGCTAAGAGAAAAAGAAAGCAGAGGACTTGAGACAGAAGCAGAGTTATTAGCCAAGGCATTTTGCAAAAATCTGACAGTTTGGAAGATACCGGGCACACAGATGGATAGCAAAGAAGTAGATTATGCTACAGGAGCTGTTTGTGAAGAACATTCTGAACATTTGAGTTTATATCACTGTGAACTCTTATCAAAACTTCACTGACCACAGCCTCTGTTTTGCACTAAGCTACAAACTTTTATAACCCACAGATCTGTTTGTATGAGGCTTTGCGGTTCCCTTCTTTTGCTGTGCTCCAGATATATTCATTTGCACAAAACAAGGGGGTCTGTAAGGTGATGGGAGGTGGGAGAAGACATCTAGTGAATACTATTGCTCTGATTCATCTGCAATATGTTAGGTCACTATATGACGAATTCAGGGTTTCGGCATAAGTGGGAGTGAATACTGTGCCAAAATAAAAAAGGCCATTTAGGTGATTCCTTGTGAAAGTAACTCTCTAAACATATCTAACGATGACAGTGTAAAGTTCCTGACATTTTAACTCATCCCTCAGATAATATCCATCTGTACATCCTTTTTTGCCCTTAAATAAGCAATCCTTTGGCAAAGTTATGTTCATTATCTACCAAAGTGAATGAATACGGCGCTACAATGATTAATGGCTTTGTTGGAGAAGGTGGGCTTGTTCTTTGAGAGATAACCCTTTGTATGTAAAGCAGAATGTGTTATCCATTCAAATAGCCTTATCTAGATACACAGGAGGTGTTCACAGCTCTGCACCGTTGTAATGAGGAGACAGAGAAAGATGCAATAATAAAATGAGACGCGCAGTCCTGCATTACCATATAGATAACCAATACAGTACAAGTGAGTTTGCGATCAATATGTGGGCGTGTTTGCTCCTGTGTGGTGTGAAATACAGAGAAAGCTGTTTTAGTTCTGAGAAAAAAAAAACACAAAACAGGAAGCGGGCAGAGAAATAAGGAATGATCCAACATACTGATATAAAGCAGAAGCTGCATTTGTTTTAGTGCTGCTCTCTATCTCAGCCACTTGATAGAATACTTCCGTGTTTTGCAGTGCTACAGCATGACTGTGTTGCACCGGCCAAGGCTTTCACTCATTTTGAGAGGCACTTTCAAAGGGGTGATTGGATAACCTTTCCAGTGCACACCTTGGGCTAAATTGTAGTGCATGTTTATTGGAACAGATCTGCTCCTAAGACCAAGCTCCATAAAACACATAATCCTTTATACTGACACATCCGATTGCAGAGAGCTTGTCAAACGTTTCTGCAATCCATAAAATGTGCTCACAGGGGTTTTTTACGCTGGAGTAAGGATGTATGACTACTATTTACAGTATGCTGACCTCCTGGAAAAACAGTCATGCTGTAGCAAAACACCAAACTTCCTGCTACATAGATCGTTACCTTTATTGGACGTTTTTCTTTTCTAAACCGTTCTTCATGGCACAAGTATGTAAAATGTATTTCAGTTTTCAATATTAAGTCTAGAATACTGCCTTTTGTTCAAACAGTACAAATGACAATAATTCATGAGAAAAGTTCTTTTTACTTCAGGTCCTTTTCATGCAAATCCCAATTATCCATGATGGAAAGCACCTCCTGCCAAGTAACAAAAAAAAAAAGAAGGTTTTGTTGCTTTATTGGAACTAATAATGTGATTGATTTGACTTCTTTGTCTCTCAGTCTGAGATGAAGTCATTTAGTTACACAAGGGCGAATGATTTTAAAGGAAAGGATGATAATAATCAAGAGTGCTTCTTTGTCTTTTCTTTTCCCTGATCCTTATGCAGCCGGAAAATCCATCATGACAACTCATTAGAGGAGAACTATGTTTAAGCTTCATTACTGACGGAGCGTTATGATTAACTGTGATTTATCTGTTTCAGCATCCGTTAAAAAATATGATTTACTTCTAAATGGGTGAGGAGAAAATGTTTTAGCGGCTCGTGAAACTGAGGGTTTTTACACGTTGTTTTGAACACCACCTAATTCCTCAAAAGAAATAGCACCGCTGAAACCCACAAATGGAACAAACAAATAGATGTTTTTGGAAAGGTAAATGCCTTAAACCACAGAGACCCTCCAACTAAGGTTATTTATCTACCCAGTCCACTATGTTGATTAGCAGACAATAGGATGCAGCTCAATTTACTTCTAATTAGGCTTCTAATGTGTGTTATTAAATACATCACCATGTCCCAATTAGAAAACACTGGGGCTATACATCATTTTAATTGATATCCACCTCGGGCCACATGGGCTCACCATATTCCATCAGTGCTCCCAAAATGATCTTTGCTTGTGGAGAGAAGTGGAGCCTTTTTATTGAAGCGCACCCATTGACTTTATGCTGTGTGTGTGTGTGTACTCTGCTTGATTGTATATATCTGGATTTGTGCATTTTGTGGTTTAAGGGACATTTGAGAATAGCAGTGTAGCTCCTCATTATAAAGCACACATCTCCCATGATACCAATGCGTTCTGTTTATTGAATGGTAATGTGTTAGGGAATGCAAATGCAATCTGCCTTGTGCATTTTGTTCAAGCAATCACACTTAATAAGCTATGGCTGGATGCAGCCAGGCAAAATGAATGTTTTTGATTCAGGTTGGATCATTGGAGATAACCAGAATAAATTCCTGAAACAGAAAATGTGAATGCACCGGATTTCACAACATGATCAGAGTGGTGCAATGAAAGAAGGAGATCCATGATATTAAAGAATCTCTGATTGATATTTTTCCAGTAATAACACATTGCACAGTATTGCCTCTTGCATGAAAAAGAGCCATTAGTTGACTACATTACCCTTGAGATCTGCAAAACATTTGAGAGGCTTTCAGCTCATTGTTTAACTTTTATGGACCATAGTTTTTTGTGCCCTGCGACCCTGACAAGTTGAGCAGAAGTGGATGGATTGACAGATCATTTTGGTGTTTTGGTTCAATGTTACCAGAGTCATCATGGTCTGGAGGATAGGGGAAAGTAGTTGAAATTCTATTGCAGTTTACCATTGCAATACCACATAATAGCCAGACTGACTAACAGTGTTTAACTAACATGATGGTGATTTTAGCAGTTAAAGCCAGATATTTCCTTCAGGGGTTAACATACACTAAAAAGAGTATGAATGTTGGACACGCTACCAATATTATTTAGGGCAGTGTTGCACTTTTAGATTGTTTCTCCAGCCACAAATGGTTATAAGAAGTAATAGAAAATAAAAATAGTTAGTTTGCACCAATTTTTGTCACCTGTGGCCTACATAGAAAAGATGAAAAGCAATCACTTGCCATGATGTGTTCTTCTCGCTACTGGTAATATTAAAATATTAAGTTCAGCTTTGATATTCCATGAAATTTGAACTGATATTTTTGTGAGAGAGGAAAAAAAAGTGAAATGTGTTGAATTTAATAGAGCTATAATGAGACTGTATGAACTCTAAGAGTGAAACTAATGTAGTCTGAAAAACCATCAGCACCTTTGCACCTTTCTGGGCCAAGTTAGATTGCATTGTCTGGTTATCAGGGTTGAGGCAGATAAAGCGACTATCGATCAATAGCCATTTCTTATCCTCACCCTTCATCTTTTCTCTATCAAAGGGCAAAAGCTCCTTTCACACGTGATTCTGCCACAGATAACCACATGCTCAGGCATGTGGTTATGTGGTCATTCGATCTGTCCCTTTCTGCACTGTTTACTGCCAACCAGCCTCTGAGTTGTACAGGATGTC